>NC_000067.6:181317569-181562569 GCF_000001635.26 Mus musculus | reverse complement strand
AGATTAGCAATAAAGACCCATTATCCCTGCAGTCTTGATGTGCGGGGGGGGGGGGGGGGGGGGAAGGGCACCCAAGGAGGAATCTCCACTCTCTTAGAGGAGAAGGGGAGGGGAAATGGGGGAAAGGGACTGTGTGTTTGGGGGAGGGGAGAACAGGTAAGTATGTAAAGTGAATGAATGAATGAATGAATGAATGAGTGAATGAATAAATGAATGGAGCAAAGCAAAGCAAAGCCTTCTTGTGTGTCTGGCCTGGGTAGAAACTTACTGTTACAGCTCGGCCTGACAACCACCTGGCAAGAGACCACCTAGGAAGTTGGCTCAGCTTAAGCCGCACTGAAGAGATTGGCAGAATAATTATTCCGCTAATGAAGTACTGTGCTCTTTCTTCCCAGACCTCCCAGTTCCCAGAACAACCTCTGTAAGGCACCCTGGGGTCTGCAGGGCCTGCCTACCTTTCTGAGGTCAGAGTTAGAGCGGTATCCTTCTTTCCTTTCTTTTCTCTTCCTTCCTTTTTTTCCTCTCTCTCTCTCTCTCTCTCTCTCTCTCTCTCTCTCTCTCTCTCTCTCTCTCTTTTCAGATGCTAGCCAGAACCTAAGTAAGGGATCCCTGGGCTTCCCTTACTCAAGCTTCTCTCAAGCCCCTCCCCCTTTGCCCTCCCCACCAGGCAGATGCGTGCCCACTGT
Source organism: Mus musculus (assembly GCF_000001635.26). Classification (NCBI taxonomy): domain Eukaryota; kingdom Metazoa; phylum Chordata; class Mammalia; order Rodentia; family Muridae; genus Mus; species Mus musculus. Next base: position 181,561,883 of record NC_000067.6, on the reverse strand, counting down.
GTGTCTGCTGCCTTCCACGCTGGCTTACCCGGCAGGCCTGGCTTTTTCTCTGCTCTCCTCTTTTCTCTTCCTTTGGGAGGCTGCTGAGATTTACGGCTTGCCCTCCCTGTGGTCTCTTTTTTATTTACTTATTTTCCTTTGAAACTCCATTTGAGTCCATTCTTAAATTATTTTATCAATGAGCCCAAGAACCCTAAGAGAGGACCCTGACTTGCCCAGGACCACTGTTCTGATCAGAGTTGAAGCCAGATTCTCCCCTTTACTGCAAAACCCCACCACCATGGTCCCTATACCTATCATGGTGATCCATCCCACTTGCAGTTTTGAGTGCTGTGCTTTAACGAGGGTCATTAAATAAGTCTCCCTCTAACATCAGCTTTGAAAACTACCTCCGGAACTACTCTCTCTGGTACAGCCTAGGCACCAGAAAATTTCAGAACTCTCTGGGCGATTTTAACATGCAGCAGGGTTCAAACACAGCTATAGAGTTGGGCACTTCAGTGAAAAACAGAGAAAATGACCTTGTATGGATCTCTAGTGGGAGATCCGCTGTCAGGGCTCTGGCCAAGCACAGGGCTCCCCTGAGGCAGACTTCTCAGAGGTGAAGCTCAGTGCAGATGAGGCAGCTGGAGCCCTGGGCTCAGCTCTGTACGCCCAGCATCCATGTTCATGGGCCCATTGTATCTAAGAAGTTACAATAGCAATGGTTATAATCATCTTTGTTTTTAGAACATAAAAGGCCGTTCTCTGGAGAGTGTTCTGGCTCAGTAAAAATGCCAGCCGCAAAGCTCTAAACTGTGACGACTATAAATCTAGAGACAGATGGAACTTTCATCAGCAGGGTTTTTGAAAACCACGTAGCACTTGAGAAATCTGAAATGATTCCCAGGAAGCACATACATTTAATTACTTGAATTAAATCTAGCTGCTCACACCAATTACTGTAAAGGGAGAAAGTAAAACAGAAAGCATGTATGGTTACTAAACCCTGGGTCATAAAAGCCTAGTTCTGGGTCGCCAAACGCTTGCCACCAAAGGAAAGAAAAAGTGACATACTATATAAATTTAAAAAATTAATTTATTTACAGATTTGATCAAAGCTAGGGAAAGAGACATTCTCAGGCTGCCTCGCCTTGCCCACAGCAGTGTTAACACCATGTAAAAAGATGCAGCAAAGGCAGGAAGCCCGCCTATGTGGGGTTAGCTGTGTCCTTGTTCCCTAGCTGGAAGACAGTCTCGCTCCTGGGTCATGCAGTTTCCATTTCTACACAGCATTTCTTGCAGGGACCCCAGCTCCTAGGGCTCCCGATACATTAGGAAGAAATGTTGAGCCAGACAGACACACCTTTGATCCCAGCACTTTGAGGAAGAGAAAGATCAAGGCCAGCCTGGACTACATTTCAAGTACCTGTTTCAGAAGATGAAAGTGAAACAATATGCCCAAATTTCCCCAGTAGCACTGATAACATACCGCGCCAGGCTTCTACTGCCCTTTAAGGGACTCGCTGGAGAGAGAGAGGAAAAGAAAAAAGGAAAAGAAAATAACCAAAAGGTATTTTATTTTGATTTTGTGTTTTAGTAAGACAATTTCCTGTGCTTTATACTGTCTCTTATAGGTCATTTGATTGCTATAGAAATCCGAGCCTTATTGACAGACAACATCATGACAGAGAATCTGAGGAAAACTCAGACCTCAGTACCAGAGGCAGCCTGGTGGGGCATCTGAAGAGCCAGGCCAATGTGGCAGAGACACAGTCCCTCTGAAGAAGGGGGACGTTTCACAGCTGGAGTCTACCCTAGGTGCTCTGATTCCCCAGCAGGTGGCAGAGAAGGGAAATGGGGGTAGGGGGGGTGGGGTGTTTGCCACCTTTAGCCCTTTGAAATGCCTGTATTAGTCAGGGTCTATAAGGATCAGAATTTATATATATCATACGGGGGTCCAACAATTGCTGTCACGAGGGAAAGACTGAGAATCCAGTAGATGGTCAGCTTGTGGTGCCGGATACCCCAGCAGTCCCAGGCAGCTGGAGTCTGAGAGGATTCCTGGAGAGCTGCTGGTCTTCAGTCTACACTGGAATCCGGAAGTGGGTTCTAATCCCAGCTGCTTGGGTTTTAGTTGATTCCAGACGCAGTCGAGTTGACAACCACGACGAACCGTCACAGGGACCAAGCCTATAAAAGTAATCCCCCACATAAGAAATCGGGGCACCTGGAAGTCTGTTGGCTAGACAATCGGTGTTCACAGGGTGCCTGTCAGTATCTGCGCAAGGGGAGGGGCTGCTGCGGGCATTGCAAGTGGACCCACAGTCTGCTCTGGATTCTAACACTAACCAGAAAGAAGCAGAGGGGATTTGGTCACAGGGTATCTGAGTAGCCTTGATGGGAGTTCAGTGGAGCCCAGGGTAAAGATCTGGAGCACTCCCAGCACTTGGGAGGCAGAGGCAGGCAGATTTCTGAGTTTGAGGCCAGCCTGGTCTACAGAGTGAGTTCCAGGAGAGCTAGGGCTACACAGAAAAACCCTGTCTCAAAAAGAGAGAGAGAGAGAGAGAGAGAGAGAGAGAGAGAGAGAGAGAGAGAGAGAGAGAGAGAGAGAGAGAGAGAGAGAGAGAAAAAAGAAATAAACAAGCAAACATCCAAAGCATAAGTTGATCTAGCCATCTTCTTTGTTCCTATTTCTAAGCATCCTTTCCCCAACACCTTGATCTCTGCTCTTTTTCTAACATGCTCCTTCTGCCCTGTGGCTGCTTGTCCACCCTGTGTCTCACCTCTTATTGACAGACAACATCATGACAGAGAATCTGAGGAAAACTCAGACCTCAGTACCAGAGGCAGCCTGTGACTGCTTGTCCACCATGTGTCTGACCACAGTATGGCCTTCTCTGTTCTCTGTCACCCTTCTCCAGGCAGCCACTGACATTCACAGACAGTTTATAATGGCAATATAATTATTGCTTATCACCAATAAAAAAGCTGTACTCTATAACAGGACATGCTAGAAATGCTGGGTATATAAGCGAGGCTTCTAACTAAATGTATTTTTGTTTGTTTGTTTGTTTATTGAGATAGGCTCTTGTCAGGTAGCCTGGGGGTGGGGGTGGGGGGCTCACTCCTTCCAGCCTCCCGACTCTGTCTACAAAGTGCCCAGTGGAATTTTTTAATGGATAGTTTTAAGGAATTATTGAAACCTTGCAAACAGGGCTTCCAGGCTTGCAGTAGATTTTTTTAAGAAGTCAATTCCGGGAAGATTCGGGAACTTCAGATATCTGGTCCTCTATGACACACCTAGAATTCTGAAGGCTTTCCTTAAAAATGTTCAGAAACTTAGTATAGCAAGATATAAGGTACAATATGTAAAACATATGAAACTGAAGAAGAACGAAGACCAAAGTGTGGACACTTTGCTCATTCTTAGAATTGGAAACAATCACCCATGGAAGGAGTTACAGAGACAAAGTTTGGAGCTGAGACAAAAGGATGGTCCATCTAGAGACTGCCATATCCAGGGATCCATCCCATAATTAGCCTCCAAATGATGACACTATTGCATACACTAGCAAGCCTTTGTTGCAAGGACGGTGATATAGCTGTCCCTTGTGAGACTAGGCCGGGGCCTAGCAAACACAGAAGTGGATGCTCACAGTCAACTATTGGATGGATCACAGGGCCCCCAATGGAGGAGCTAGAGAAAGTATCCAAGGAGCTAAAGAGATCTGCAACCCTATCGGAGGAACAACATTATGAACTAACCAGTACCCCAGAGCTCTTGACTCTAGCTGCATATGTATCAAAAGATGACTTAGTCGGCCATCACTGGAAAAAGAGGCCCATTGGTCAGACAAACGTTATATGCCCCAGTACAGGGGAATGCCAGGGCCAAAAAATGGGAATGGGTGGGTAGGAGAGTGGGGGGGGGGGACTTTTGGAATAGCATTGGAAATGTAATTGAAGAAAATACGTAATAAAAAAATGTTCTCATACGCTTGTTCTTAATGAATTATGAGACATCATTTTCACAGTCTATTCACAGCTGCCTTTATGCAGCCATAAAATGAATCACTTGCCAAAGTAAGTAGCGTTTTCACAAACTCAGAGCAAACGCTACCAACTAGTTCCTTTATAGATGACCAGTGGATGGGGTCCCAGAGTCCCGTTCTACTTGCCCAAGTCTGTGCTTGCTGTGGGCCCTGTTCAGGTTGTTTTTCTAGCCCACGTTGGAAGCCAGACTGACCCACCCAGAAGGTTGATGTCTTCCTGTAACAGGTGGGGAATCTTTAAAACCTGTCTCTGCAGTGGACAGGCACCTTCAGATTAACCAGAGGAATGCAGCCTGGACCAGTGTGGCTGTCTGCCTTTCCCTGGGTCCGGCAGCTCAGCCAAGGCAGCAGGAAACAACCACCCGTTTATCTACCTTACTCCCAGTTATTTAATTCCCAGCTATTCAGCCTGGGGGAGGGGCCGTTTGCTACTTGCTCTGAATGAAAAACCATTGAAAATGTAAGACAACCACTCACTGTGGCTTGCGTCACTGTTTATAGTTAACATTAGTAAACAGATCTCTGTACGCAGACAGCAGCAGATCATTCGCTGAGCACTTAGAACATTTTGTTTGGTTGTTGTTGTGTTCAGATGAGGGTCTGTCTGTATTGCTGGCCTTGAACTCTGCCTCAAGCCATTCTCCTGCCTCTGTCTGCTAAGTAGCTGGAGCTACAGGTACATACATTATCGATTTGGCTCATCTGTATCATTTCTAATATGAACTAAACAGTGTGGAAGTCGCTCCTAGTGACTCAAGTTGTCCTTTAATTTTTGCTAAATGTTGTCATGTTAAAAGCCTCAAAGTCTCCAAATGCCAGGCAGAGATGGCATCTCATAGTTAGAGTTTCAATTTACTCATTGAAAATTTTATACAAGTATACAATGTATTTAGCACTTGGGATGGAACCCAAGCCCCACACTCTACCACTATGGACATCAGTGTGGCAGTTGTACAAACCACTAGAAACAGATCTACCATGTGACCCAACTATACTGCTCTGAGCATGCACTCAAAAGACTGTCTTTGCTGTAGAGACAACTGCTCATATGTTTATAGCTGCTCTATTCCTAATATCTCAAAACAAACAAACAAACTACCTTGAGAAATTGATTTAATTCGTGCCCCCCCAACCTTTCCCTCCCTCCTTCTCTCTTCTTCCTTCCTCTCCTCTCCTCCTCGCCTGGCAGGTGACTGAAATGTTACAGTAACCAGTAAGAGCTACTTGATCTCTCCTCTCAACAATACAGTTTCAGGTTTGAGTTGAGATTCCTAACAGATAGGACATGGAAACAACCTAGATGTTCATCAGCTGAAAGTGGATAATGAAAACATGATATATTTATACAATGGGATATTATTCGGCCATTAAGAAATTCGAAACACTCAATTCTACATGGGTTGTCTCCATCAAATCTCTTCCAGCACAGCTCAGGAAACCCCTCTGAGGAGGTGGTAAAAAGATCATTAATGAGCCAGTGGGGATGGAAGACACCATGGAACCAAGGCCTCCTAGACAGAGCAGGAGCGATGTGCAGGGCAATTCACAGAGGACGGAGCATGCGCAAGGCCTGCATGGGCTCTAGTCCAGAAACTATCTCTAGTGACAGTTGCTCAAAAAGGAAAAATTAGTTTTCTCCAACAGAGTCTCACTGAGCGTATAAACCTCTCTAAGGGAAGCCCATGCCTAACAGTAGATGGCTAACACAAAATAAACCACGGTGTTTTTGGAGGTGTTTTGGGGGTTCTGGTTGGTTTTGTTGTTTTGTAGGTTTTATTTCATAATGCTTTGGGAATTTTTTTTTAAACTTACAGGTCTCTTGCTTATAGATTATGGTTTCCTGTTTTATATTTTTGTGGGATTTCTGTGTGTGCAAATGTGTGCGCCTCTGTGTCTGTATTTCGTGTGCTTTTTCTCTGGCTTCTTTCTTTTTCTGTTTGTTTTGTCCTATTTTGTTTTCTCTGGTTGTTTGTTTTTAATCTTATTTTATTTTATTATTTTTATATGTCTTTTTGTTTTCTAATGAGAGGAAAAGATGTGGATTTTTGTGGGAGGGAGGATGTGGAAGGAGTTGGGGGTGGTTAGATCATAAGAACACATTGTTTGAAAAAACTGTATTTTCGATAAAAAAAAAAAGGAAGTAAAGAATAGCCTTGGAAGCCACGAAGCCCACACCAGCCACACTTAGAGCATGAAGTAGTTCCTGCATCCCATGAAACACTGCTGATCACAGCCCAGCTGAGGTGTCACAGGCTACAGAAGTTAGGGAACACTGGATGTTTTAAACTGCGAAGTTTCAGGGCAGCTTATTTTACAGAAACTAAACGTGTTTCTCCTTTCTTCCACCGTCTCAGCTCACCCAGATACATTATCTTCTCCTTCTCTTTGATGGGTGTGGAAGCATGAGTATTTTGTCAGATGAATTTACACACATCCATCCCTGCTACTATTACTTGACGTTTTTCACGTGAGCTGAAATGGAACCACGTGCTCAGCGGAGAAACATATGTCACCCAAGAACTCCAAGGTGCCTGCCTGGTCTCAAAGCACGTGTTCCGCTGAGATGTGGCTCAGAGATAAGAGAGTGCTTACCTAGCAAGTCAGGACCTAGAGGCCATCTTCTCACACAAACCCGAAACCAAACGAACCAAAGGAAACACCATGAAGTGGCTGCTGAGATAGATGGCTCAGGGTTGGAGCCTCCGCCGCTTAGGCATTTCTTCTTCTGCAGAAGCCAAGGGCAGTAGTTTGGCTGGGGCTGCCTTTGCTGGGCATTGGCTCAACCAAACGAACCAAAGGAAACACCATGAAGTGGCTGCTGAGATAGATGGCTCAGGGTTGGAGCCTCCGCCGCTTAGGCATTTCTTTTTCTGCAGAAGCCAAGGGCAGTAGTTTGGCTGGGGCTGCCTTTGCTGGGCATTGGCTCAGCTGATTGGTTGGACTAATCTAGACTGGTTTGGCTCGCTGTATCCTCTCATTCATCTCCTAGGGTAAAGGAGCAGCCACTGTCTGAGACATAGTATAGCCCTAATGTCCGAGTACCAAAACCTCAACAGAAACCAAAACACTCAATAACACAGGGTTGAGATTTGGTCTTATGCTATGTATTGTAAGTGCTGACCCGCGAGGCCTAGTTGCCCCAGAGACAAGAGAGTCCACTATGTAACCTTCTTTCTGATTGGTGAATAAAGATGGTGCGAGCCAATGGCTGGGCAGAAGAGACATGGGTGGGGCTTAGGGTCCCCGACTTGGGGTCAGAACCACAAAAGAGAGAGAGAAGTTGTTGAATGGAGAAGAAAGCTGTCATGGGATAAGAATCTTAAAATAATGGCCATGTGGGTTGGGTTGGCTAATTGGAGTTAAGAGCAGCCCAGAGGAAACATAGCAAATTGTGTATGGGATTATTGGCTGGGAAATAGATATAATAGCAAAGAAGATAGAAACCTGCCAAGCTCTTGTGCTGATTAAGGCTTGTTATAAATATGAAAGTTGTGTGAAAAAAGAAAGGTTGTGTATATCTTTTATCTGGGAACTAAATGGTCAAAGGTGGGGTAGAAACCCTTGATTAGGATTAAATATTTATATAACACACAGGAACCTTTTGCTCAAGTGCGACAAGCAATTCACTGGCCACAGAGCGTCAGGTGGCCATGCACAGCGTTATTCAACTTGTATTTCAGCAATAAACCTCTTACTGCAAACATTGCAGGGAGCCCACGCAGGGAGCCCCACACAGGGAGCCCACGCAGGGAGCCCCACACAGGGAGCCCACGCAGGGAGCCCCACACAGGGAGCCCACGCAGGGAGCCCACGCAGGGAGCCCACGCAGGGAGCCCACGCAGGGAGAGGGATTACTATATGGTATTGGCGGAAAACTCTAGAAACAAATCTAAATGTTCAGCAAGTGAAGTCCATAAAACAAAAAATACTATACTCATACAAGGAACCGCAATGAACTATGATCAATAGCTATAAAGGGAATGGGCCGCATCCACACTCAACTAACTTCTCAACTCGAAACCTGAAACTGTACTGTTGAGAGGAGAAATCAAGTTGATCGTATTGGTTACTGTAACATTTCAGTAACCTGCAAATGGGGAGAGGAGGACGGGAGAGGACGGAAAAAGAGAGAAGGAGGGAAACAGAGAGGGAGGAATTAAATCAATTTCTCGAGGCATTTTTGTTTTGTTTTGAGATCGTCTCCCTGTGTTGCCCATCCTGACCCATAGCTGTCTATCCTCTTGCCTTGGCTTTCTGAGTGCTAGGAACCATAACAGGCACACGCTACCATGCCTGGCTTGCGATGTCATTTAAAAGACACAATTCAGCCAACATGTAAAGTCCTCCACCCCCAATGCAGAAGTAAATGGATGCCTCTTTGGGACCCCAAAGTTCCTCAACGGGGAGCAGATATTAGAGATTTAGCCAAGAGAGATGATTGTGTTGAGTCACAGAAACCCCTGTCTGTAGCCGCACCCTCCTCTTCTTAGATATGACCGTCACATCCGTGGGTGTTCATCAGGGTGGTGAGTGGGTGTCGACCTTCTGAAGGCAGCTCTGAACTTTCCCAGTTCTCCAGCCAGCAGTGTAAGCTGCCATCTGTTCAGGGACACAGAGGCCCAGGTGCCAGGCATCCTCAAACCACACCCTCTGCTCTTCTTCTGGGTGGGGGTGGGGGTGTCTGAAAGCCCATTTTCTTCACGGGCTTTGAGAGCTCCTGTCCCCTGCAGCATATTACTAAATGCTCTCCGGGGAGCAAGGAGTGATAAACTTAGAAATCAGCCAGATCTCCCGCAGTGACTAAGGACTTAAAAGGAGGAAATGATTAAGGAATCACTGAGCTGTCTGAGGGACCAAGGAGTCCCTCCACCCTGAGTCACAGGGCATAAAAAGTTACATCATAGCCAGGGTTGACTTGCATAAGTGGGGATGCTGATGCCTGTCAGGGGACGGCTCTGCCAGGGGCAACACAGTAGTGGCACATGTGCCGAGGCTGCTCAACTGGACAGAGCTCTCCAAGTACCAGTGAGAAGCCTTGAAGTCACCCTCTTCCAGTGAACCTCTCTTTATGTCCTAAGAGTAAACATGACATGGCTGGCAAATGGACCGGGCAGCCCTGGGAAAAAAAGCAGCTGGTGTGGTTTTGCTGCCATCTGCCAAAGTCTGGAGTGCCCTCATTTGTCAGTCCAGTTCTCTGGCTGTCTCTGCCTTGCTGTCCTGGCAGCTAAGTAGGCTGTGACTCTCCCTCCCCCTCCTTACACAGCTCTTAGGCTCCTGCTGTCCTGCTCTTTCTGTTTCAGTCCCTTGGTTCTAGCAGTATCCTGCTGGGACTTGAATTCCCATGTCCTCTAAGCTGCACAGGGCTGGGACAGGGGGTTGGAGGTTTCTAATGTACAGATAAAGTTACTAAGGTTTCTGGCTTTAGGTGTCACCTAGAAGGCCTCCCTGATTACTTAACTCCTTTCTCCCATGGCAGTACAAGAACTGATCCCATAAAAGAACTTGTCAAAAACCAGGAGGAAAAGCAAGCTAGGCTCCCTCTGGTTCACCTCCAATAGCAGTGACTGCAGGATATCCTAAGCCTGACTCCCAGGCACTAAGGATGGAGGAAGTAATACCTACTTTAGAGAGGGGCAACAGCAAGTCAGGAAATAAAGTCAAGCTGCAGAGGCCACAGGACAATCCCTTGTCCTCCACTCCCCAAAGATGCCTCCCTAGTGAAGGTCCTTATTACCCTGCACAGCAAGTGGGACATCAGCCAGCAAGGACTTTACTAGCTCATTTTCTCTGTGCTAGCATAAGAAAGAGTGCAACTTGCTGGCTGAAATGGCAAAAGGGAAATAAAAACATGCAAGCAAAGAAGGAAGCAAAGAAGGAAGAGAGGAGGGAAGGAAGGAAGGAAGGAAGGAAGGAAGGAAGGAAGGAAGGAAGGAAGGAAGGAAGGAAGAAAGGAAGAGAGGGAACAAGGGAGGGAGGAAAGAAGGGAAGAAGGGAGGAAAGAAGGGGGGCAGGAAACACTTCATCTCAGATTCAAAAGTGCTTTTGACCCCTTGTGGCTCCAAGTCGCTCCATCATAGCAGCAACCACAGCCTTGGCTTTGCTGTGAAACTTTGCAGCCAGAAACTGGATCCACCCATCCTCTGGCCGTGGATAGACCCAGCTTTCTCACCAGCCTTGCAGGGAGAAAGTGAGAGGCCTCTACAGTTATCCACACAGAATCTCCCTTCCTTGCAACCTGTTCATCAAATCCACAACTCCTTTGGGTTTGTCTTCTAAGAAGAACCACATGGGTTTACTCCCTGCTGTCTAAAGAGCTCCACTTCCCAATGGCAAAAGCATGCAGGGTTGCTGGACAGGGTGGCCATGCAGAGGTGAGGAGCTGAGAGGGGATAGAGGGAGCTAAGATTCAATGTGGATTCTTTTCTCTACATCCCCTGCTGAGATTTCCTTGGCATCTTGGTAGCACAGGGAGGCAAAGTTCCAGCCAGGCTGAGAGTAAGGAAGAGGGATTAATGCCTGTGGTGGTCAGCTTCCCGATAGTGTAGAACACGTTGGAGTGACAGCAACTTATTCTTAAACAGCAAAGTTTGGGTTCTTAGTCTGTGATCACTTGATTCCATTCTTTTGGGGTCTGGGGTGGGATAACACATTATGCTAGGGACAGGCAGCATGCTTACTGTTCTCCCCAGGGCAGTAGGAAGTGAACTGAAGAGGCAGGACTATGGTCACAATATTCCTTTCAGGGACACAGCCCTGGTGACCTAACCTCGGCTCTACCTCCTGAAGGTTCAGCTGCCTCCAACAGCCACACAGCTGATAACCAAGGCTTAGCACGTGAGTCATCAGGGCATTTGGGATATAAGTGATAGAAATGTTTTCTCTTGGGAGTGGGTTTGCTCTTTCGAGCGCTGGCTGTTACAAAGTGACAACACTTCCTGCCTGGCTTGCCTCACACACACCAAGTTGTCTCTCTACTGTTGGCCACGTTGAAACAGTGCTAGGCCCTTGTCAGGGCTATGATCTTAGACTTCCTGACCTCCAGAATCATGAATCAAAACGAAGCCATGCTCTCGATAAACCCATCAGTCTCGGGTAATCTCTTACAACATGAAAAATGGACCAAGACAGCGCAAGGGAAAAGTCACAGGGAATTCTCTGGAATATTTTGCCCTTCCTTCAGTCTCAGCTTCCAAACTCTAGCCATTTAAAATACTACCCTTCAAAACTTTGGTCTCTTGGGCTGCTGATCAGTTGCCATGGGTCCTTGATTATCAAAAGAATAGTTTTTTCCTGTGTTTTATAACAAATTGGAAAGAGGAAAAAATTCTTTCCTTCCTTCCTTCCTTCCTTCCTTCCTTCCTTCCTTCCTCCCTCCCTCCCTCCCTCCCTCCCTCCCTCCCTCCCTCCCTCCCTCCCTCTTTCTTTCTTTCTTTCTTTCTTTCTTTCTTCCTTTTTTGAACACAAAATCCACCCCTCACAAAATAAATGTGACTGTGCACCTCTCTGGGCATCTCTGACAATGTGACCTGTCAGCTTCACATGGTGCCAGGCAGCTTTCAGGCCATGGATGTGGACTGAAGAAGCTGCTTGTAAGGACCACAGTTCTCTACTTGATGCCCACAAGGCAGCTGTCACCGCTGAGCAGTATGTGGTTCTTGGTGGCATTTGGTGAGTGGCAACAAAAGAAGTCGGTACTGGATGTACTTCTGATGTCATGGGGATAATTATACCACTCAACAGCTGCCGAAATCTATTTTTAACGTAAGTCTCAATGATATACATACGAACATGAAGGATTTTTGTAAACCTGGGAGAAAAGGAAGGAAAGGACGCATGTTTACGAGGCTCTTCAGCTTCGTTGAAGGTCACTGATGGCCACTGTTCTGCCACCTGCCAGTCCTCAGCTCCCCAGAATGATGGACATCTTCCTTGTTCTCCTACCACGCCATTCTCCACCTGCCTATTTTCTAGCATCTTCTTTTCTCGGGTTCTCCTCCTGTCTATTTCCTAACACCTCCAGCCCCAGACAAGGTGAGGAGATGCTTAGGAAAGCAGGCGTGGTCAGAGGCACTTGGTCTGAGTCTTTGAGGGATGTTGGGAAGTATCAGGCCATCTTTAAACATCAATGCTCCTCTCCAAACAGCAACTGGACTAGCACAGGGGAAGAAACCCTCCTCAACTAGGGCCACTCTTCATACAGCGTCAGAGGACGCCATTTCGTACTGTACTGCCTACTGCAGAAATCCTTCAATTCAGCAGTCCTCCTTCACGCTCTCACGAGTGTAAAGTCGAGGAGGCAAGACGCTGCTTAACCTACCAAGCGCTCAACATCACCCTCAGGAAACAGCCAGCACCCAGCAGCCCATTATCACACATATAAGTTCTTCCTGATCCTTCTTGTACAGCACGGCTTTACACTCCAGGGAGGATGCCATAGATATAATATATACTACTGAGCAAAGGGATCTTCCAAACCCAACTGGCGCCCTGTCCAGACACCCGCAGAGGGCTCCTGGGGTCACTTTCATTTCTGTCGGTGTGGTAAAACACCCTGGATAAAAGCAACTTAGGGAGAAAGGAGGCGTTTTTTGTTTTTGTTTTCTAACGATTTATTTATTTCATGTATGTGGGAATACTGTTGCTGTCTTCAGACACACAAGAAGATGGAATCAGATGCCCATTATAGACGGTTCTGAGCCACCATGTGGTTGCTGGGAATTGAACTCAGGACCTCTGGAAGAGCAGGCAGTGCTCTTAACCTCTGAGCCATCTCTCCAGCCCAAGAAAGGAGTTTTTATTTCAGCTTGCAATTCTAGGTTATAGTCCACTATTGTGGGGGAGTCAGAAGGGGACTTCAAAGGGTTTGTTACCTCACATCTAAAGTCAAGAGCATAGAGAAATGATTATACACACGGTTACCAGCTCCTGTGAGTTTTTGTGTTTAGCTCAATCTCTCCAACTCTTAGCCAAGGTCAGGACCTCCTGCTTAGGGAATAGTGCCACCCACAGTGGGCAGGTCTTCCCACATCAAATAATCTAAGACAATCCCCACAGACTTGCTTATGGCCAAACCAATATAGACAATTCCCATTGAGACTCTTCTCAGGTGATTTTAGACCATGTCAAGTTGAAAATTAAACCTAACTGTCCGATCTGCCTCTTGTATCACATCTACATGAGGATTCTTTGGGTTACTAATTTTTCATCTGGAAGTCCATTTAAGAATACTGACATCCAGATGGAGCGTGCCTTTAAGCTCAGCATTTGAGAGGCAGAGGCAGGTCTCTGTGGGCTCTGTGTCTTTTGAGGCCATCCTGGTCTCAATGAGAACCCCTATCTGTTATGGTTTGTATATGCTCTGCCCAGGGAGTGAGAAGGTATGGCCCTGTTTGGAGTAGGTATGTCACTGAGTGTGTGGGCTTAAGACCCTCATCCTACTGTCTGCAAGCCAGGATTCTGCTAGCAGCCTTCAGATGAAGATGTAGAACTCTCAGCTCTGCCTGCCTGGATGGTGCCATGCTCCCACCTTGATGATAATGGACTGAACCTCTGAACCTGTAAGCCAGTCCCAATTAAATGTTGTCCTTATAAGAGTTGCCTTGGTCATGGTGTCTGTTCACAGTAGTAAAACCCTAAGACACTGTCTAAAAACAATAAAATAAAAAGAATAACCCCAATTATCTCTCTCATCTATCAAAATATATCATCCTTATCAAAAGTCCATACAACATTATGTGTCTACATCTTATCCACCATTACCCCAGAACACAAGTCCTTCTAATCCAGGGATGGCACCACTGTCCTCTGAGCTGACCTCTGCCCTTGTAGGAGCATCTGTTAAAGGGTGCGAATAACTCATTGCAGTACTGTTGGTACTCATCTTACATCCAGCTTTCCCCAAACTCTTCCAACTCTTCAAGGGTAGCCCACTGGTAACAGCCTCTGCATGGGTAAGGGGGTCAAGGTCAGGGAAGCTAAGCGTCAAGCTCACAAGGACACAGAGTGGGAATGACAAGCTGGTTTGAGCTGAGTTCTCTATTACCCCAAACCTTTCTTTTACAATAATAGTCTTATCACAGTGCAAGTCCACAGTAAATGTCAGCGAATAAATGTCTACTTAATCTTAGAGTTTCCAGGCAGGATTGTGTGTGCATAGCCTTGATACAGGAAGACTTATTTTATAATAGAGTCATGCTAACATGTCCCTGCGGAAATGAAAGTCAACTGCTAACCTCGGGGCAAAACTCACAGCAATGGGCTTATATGTCTGTCACTAGCTCTGCCCGTCAGCTTTCTATTATTGTCATAAAATATCCGAAACAATCAACTGTAAGAGTAAAAGAGAGAAGTTCTTTTGGGCTTACAGTTTTGGTTAGCGAATGTGCTGCCTTTGGGCTGTGGCGAGGCTGCACGTCCTGCTGGGAGCACCTGGTAGAGGAAGATGCTCACCCGTGTCACAGCGCCTGGAAGCCACGGAAGAGACGAGGCTTGCTTTTGAACTCAAGGTCCATGACCATGGGTCTTAGTCAGGGTTGCACTGCTGTGAACAGACACCATGACCAAGGCAACTCTTATAAGGACAACACTTAATTGGGGCTGGTTTACAGTTTCAGAGGTTCAGTCCATTATCATCAAGGTGGGAGCATGGCAGTATCCAGGCAGGTATGGCACAGGCAGAGCTGAGAGTTCTACATCTTCATCGGAAGGCCTCTAGGAGAAGAAGGCTTCCAGGAAGTTAGGACGAGGGTCTTAAAGCCCACGCCTACAGTGATACACCCACTCCAACAGGGCCACACCTTTTAATGGTGCAGCTCCCTGGGCCGAGCATAGACAAATCATCACACGGTGTTGAGATAACTTTCTTTTTTTTAACTTTGTGTAAAGGTATGTCTCTGTATTTTCAATTGTTGATTCCGTAGGACAGAAAGCTAAATGCTGGCAGGAGAGTGGCATTGTTATGTCTACAGCCTTCGCCAGCCTTATGTTTGTAAATAGTTGTCCGTCCGCACCTGCTTAGACACTTGAAGGTAATCCTAGAGGCAGATTGTCTCACTGCTGATTGGTTGTAAATAAAGATCTCACAGCCAATAGCTGGAGCCGGAAATGGAGGGTGGGACTTCTGGGCACGGAGATTGCGGCAAAGGGAGAGCCGACCCAGAGGGAACAGACAAGGACTGAAGATGAGCAGAGAAAGCTATAGAGCTAGCCATGTGGCCAGTTGTAGGCTAGTTAGTCAGGTTAGGTATAGAATAGCCAGGAGACTGCCCAAGCAAAAGGCCTCGGCTTCAAACTATATAGAAGACTCCATGCGATTATTTATACTGCTGATTGTGTCGGAGAAAGTCCCACTATAGCCATGGCATAACACCCAGCTTCCTCCCACTAGCACCCCTCTCTTAAGGAGCCCACCACCTCCCAGTTGTGTGACACCGGGGATCAAGTTTGGGCTTCGGGGTATTTCAGATCAAAATTGTAGCACGAGTTCACTGAACAAGCTGGGCTCCCTTTGACGTCCTCTCTCAGGGTCACCCCACCCTATCCCTTGGATAAAATCCTGAGCTGGAATCATGGTTCTTCCAGCCTTTCTCATAGAATGGGACCTCTATCGAGGCGGATCGTCTAATGTTCCCACAGGCCCTCTGCAGGAGTGTGGCCTCCCTGCTAACACTGCGCACCCTGATATTTTTATACACCAGAAAAATGATTTTAATCACGTGTAAGAATACAGGGTGGCTCGTGAGGTTGCCTGACTGTAGAGGGACCCATAACACAGAGAGAAAGATGAAAGAGAAAGACCACCCAGGAGGTCCACAGAGTGAAGAGTTCCGTCTCTCCAGGCCCACAGACAAGGGGGATTCACGGTGCATTTAGGAAAGTAACCCCACACCTACCTGGTGTCCTAGAAAACGTCCTGATAATACTAAACTCTAAACTCTTTTGTTCCCATCCTAGAGCCCTTAGGAATTGAGTCAGCCACAAACTTCTGAATAGGGACCTGCCCCTCCACGAAACAACTGCTTTCTTGACCCAAGCGCCAACCGTATC
This sequence comes from Mus musculus, assembly GCF_000001635.26. NCBI lineage: Eukaryota > Metazoa > Chordata > Mammalia > Rodentia > Muridae > Mus > Mus musculus. Next base: position 181,545,804 of record NC_000067.6, on the reverse strand, counting down.
TCCTTGCAGCAGTCTGTGGAAGGAGGGGACACCCCTCTCACCCAATTTCTCTTCTTCAGTGTTTGCTATTTCTCGTCAAGACCCAAGCTACACCTCAAATTTTGAACCCCATCCATTACCTCAGAAGTCATCCACACTGCCCCAATGGCGGCGGAAGACAGGGGTTCATGGTCTGTCAGTTCTTACTTATGAACACTAGGTGGCGACATTGCAATGGGAAGATGAAACATTGCTGCGTTCCTATGAGAAACCAACACGCTGGTGAAGAGATTGGTTTATACACCAGGATAACAAGCCCAGCGGCTGGACTGTATGTCGATGCCGATGCGATGCCGAGCTGAGCGAGTGTATGAGGTGCTTGTTAGTAGGGAGTTGCCTGTATTTGATCGTTACGCGATCTCCCGCAGAGCGCCATCCTGTCACCGCAAGTTTTCCCAGGGAGAGACCAAATAGGTCATCTTGAAATCAATTTATTGTAGTCCCTGAAACCTATGTCATAATAATCTCTAAGACAACTCCGAGACCAGGATTAATAAAGACACACAGTCTCTTGTAAACTGCTGGGAGAATAGGCGTCAGGTATTCTCATCAGAAACAATGACTGCGGGGTAGATATATTAGTTGGCTTGATCTGGTCATTTCATAGTGCAGAGATAACACCAAAACATTGAGCCGCACCCAATCAATAGCTATAATTACTTGTGAGTTAAAAAATAATAATAAAACAGGAAAGTAAAACGTAAAAGAACTAAAAGCAAAAAGAAGTCTACAGGTGTCTCTGTGTCGGGACACACATTTCTGAGTTTGGCTGACTTGCCCACATTCCTAGGAAGGACGTAGGTGTGGCTGTATGATCAACTTCAGCAGTTTTAAGTGCCTACTATGTGCTTTGGTCCCAAGGCTCCTGCAAGCCTCAGGAAAGCCCAGTTTTCTCATATTCTACCCTCAGACGTGCAAATAGAGACTCTGAGACTGGGAATTTGAGGGAAGCAGGAAGGTGGCTGTTCCCTGTTCCCTGTCCACCCTATCATGCTATACAACCAGGACCACTCCTGAAAGTTGACCCGGGAGGTCCTGGGATCCTGAGGGCACTCAGCTTCCCTCTTGCAGGCACTCTAGCTGAATCTGTGGATCTCCTCTGCCCCCTGACCCTTGGTGCCTGGCTGAACTTTCCCATCAAGACAGCCCAGAAGAAGAGGGACTCTGACACTCAGCCAGGTACCACTCACCTTCAGGTCTGTCCTCTACGCACAGGATCATGGAGACAATGGCTTTCGCCCCAGCTCATGGGTCTTTCCTCAAATGTTTATCCCCCAAAGGCAGGGAGGAGTAACAGTTGTGCTGTCCTCTGAGCTCCTGTGCAGCAGGAGACAGAGACTCTGCACCCAAGCAGAGAAAGCCCACGAGGCAGGCACCCAGGAGTTAACTCCAGCACCACAATACCTCCTAGCTCCCCTTCATTCTTTGGATCCCAAGTGATGGCCAGAGATCACTCTTCTTGTATTAAAAACCAACAATAATTAAACACCCTGCAGTGGCCTGAGAAGGAACCTCTAAACAGTCTTAGCCAACTTTTCTTCCCGCAGCAGCAGGGGGCGCTGCTGGGGCTGGAGGTCACTAGGTGTCCACTTTGCCAGAAAACTCTTTAAGCTTGAACTTATCATCAAGTCCTTTGGAAAATTCTGGACTTTAAGACTTTAGTCAATGACTTACTCTGGAACATTTAAATGAAATTAAGCTGTAGGCTGACATCTGGGTCACTGACTCTGCCCCCTTGCTTAGGCAGCTGTGGCCAACCTGTGTATCAGCACTTGGAACTCTCTGTGTATCAGCCTTTCTAGTCCCCTCAGCCAGTCTGCGAGCAAATGCTCTGACCAGTGACACTTTGCAACAACCCCCAGGGCAAGGACAGGCTGCCTGCCTGGTACTATGAGTCACTTTAGTAACCACTACTACCCATAGCATCCCTTCCTCGAAGGGCAGCAATGGTCTGATCTCAGTGTCATAGTAAGATGCGTCTCTAGTGTCCACTCCCAAGAGCTGAACCTGGCAGATAGCTAGAGTGACTCCAAGCCTTGTGCTTGGGCAGGAGACTTCTTGTAGACACTGACATTAGGTCACAGGAGAACTGTCAGCCTGCTTCATGCACTTCTTGGTTGTCATTATCGAAAACATCAGCTACTGGAGTGTATGATAAGGGTCCCCTGGAGATCAGTCCAAGGTGGAAGGGGTAACAGACAATGAGCAGTGTCTCTGTGATGTTGTTGCTTACAGCCAGGGACACCACTGTTTCCCACCTGCTCTGTGCTGAACTCACGTTGGCTCCCTGAGGCACCTACACAAGCTGCCCATGCAATAAACCTTACCCAAGTGAAGGAACATACACACAGACAAAAGCAGAAGCCCTCACCTCTTAGTTTCACACAGAGGCTCAAAGTGGCCTCAAATATACATCGGAAATTCCACAAGTGTGACCTTCGGTAGCATAGCCCCCGTCAGTTGCGTGCAGGCAGAGTGCAGAGGTCCTCCCTCTGTTACCGCAGAGGTCCTCCCACAGTTACCACGCACAAACTCTGGGAAGTTGATGGCCTTAAGGCCTGCAGACCCCGGCTTAGGGCATAGAAAGAAAACTTTTTGTTCCCCCACAGCCAATCATAAAACTAAGAATATTGAGTGTGAGGTCCTAGTGAGTAAAAGCTGTTGCCTGGCCTGATGATCACCTAGCCATGACCAGTCTCTGGGACCTAAAGGATTAAAGAAGAAAAGTGACTCATTCGAGTGCACACATGCACACTCACACACACATTATATATATATATATATATATATATATATATATATAAAATATATTATATATAATATTATATAGTCACACACAATAACTCTGACAGTTGAACCATGAGGATATTACCCTCATTTTTCTAGCTTTCCGAGTCATCTGTAATGCAATTCTCTGACACACCATGCTTGACTATAGAACCTCCCGTTCTAGAATAGCCTTACGTCCCTCCAAAGGAAGGAGCACTGTCCAGAGAGGTGACGAATGGCCTGGACAGACAGCCTCCCTGGGCTAGCCCACCTCAGCCAATTACTGCTGGGTTACATTCTTTTTCTTCAATTGTGTATCTTCGCCAAAACCAATGATAAAAATTAGTTTATTATAGATCTCTGAGCTTTAAATATGACGACTCATGTCATGAAATACAATGTCAAGTAGATTTGTCATTGCTGTCTTCCCTGAAGAAAAGGAGTGAAAGGGAATAGAGGGAGGGAGGAATAAAGGAAGACAGACAGACAGACAGACAAGCCAGGTAAATGCTTCAGGACTGCCACTCCCCCCTCCTCACACATATTGACAAGGTGTTGCTTGTTGGACTGGCCTGTGCGCCCCTGCTACCACTCACTGCCATGATTCATTTTGAAAACCCTTGAAAGCGTATCCTGCCAGTCTAAGATCCTGTTCACCTGTGACACAGATAATAAGAAACTAACGTTATCCCCAGCAAATAATAATTTTTGTGAAATCATAAGAGTTTTCTCTCTTTTCTGCACACATTGAGAGCTTTTGTTTTAATTTTGAACCTACAGGTCAAAGAGCAAGAAAAGTGAGGTTTGGGACTAGGGCTTGTCTTGTGTATTATCCTGACAGTGAGACAGGAAAAGAATAAATCTCCACTGAGAGAGTTCACAACATTGCAAGTATCCTTGTGGCTGGACATAGTGTTCCCTGATCCCAGAAAAATACACACACACACACACACACACACACACACACACACACATGCGCGCGCACGCGCGCGCACACGCACACACACATAGACATATACAAACACATGCACATGTATACAAACTTGTTCCCAGCCACCACCACGCCCTAACCAAGAGATGGAGCCTGAGTTTCCTCCTGTTGCAGCTGGAGACTGAGGTCACATTACAGTTGCCCCAGTTAGTAGAATGTTATAGACAGACTAAGGAACTTTCAAGGCTGATGAGTTTCTCACTCATCTCTATCTTGTTATTGACAGGTGGAAAGTGTGTGATGCTGGACTGAAACAGGCAGGAGACATCACAGCAGGAGTGGTCTCCAGAGCCTCTGGGGAGGGGCTCAGGTTGAATTGTCTCCTGAGAGATGGCAGCATATGCTAAGAGTACATGAGAGAAAGGGGGAGAAACAGAAACAGAGACACAGAGACAGAGACAGAGACAGAGACAGGGAGAGAGGGAGAGGGAGAGAGACAGAAACAGAGAGACAGAGAAGGAGAGATGGAAGGAGAGATACAGAGAGACAGAGAGGAAGAGAGACAGGGAGAGAGACAGAGAGAGAGAAGGAGGGAAGGAGAGAAAGAGACGGAAAATTTCTTCAGAGACCATTAATCCTACTGATTGATTTATTTTTTAACTCAAAAAAGTTGTGTGCACCATGCTGTATTGCTGTATGCATACATTGCGTGGTACCTAAAAATCAGGCCTATATGTTAAATACCCCTACACACCTTTAAGGGGGTGGGGGTAGTACCACTTAAAAGATCTGCTCTTAAAATATTTTCAGGTATTAAACCCTGTGGCACTGTCTGTTGTCGCTATAGTGTACAAGATGGGTCCTGTCCTTACTCCTGCCAATTGAAAGTTTGCCTCTTCAGCCACCGTGCCCTAAAGCCATTAGCAAACTGCCCTTTCACTATTGTTGAAACTACAGCATTTTCGACTCCGAGAAGTAAGACCTTATCGCATGTGTCTGTCTGTGTCTAGCTAAATTCTCTGAACAAGTCTTCCAGAGTCCTCCGTGGTGTCATGAAGGACAGAGTCTCTACCTTAAGCATGACTAGCCTGCCACTGTGCATACAAAGGGCACTTCCTCCGGCCAATCTTCCTGTTGGTGCACACCAAGGTTGGTTCTAAAGCTTGGCTGCAATGAGTGGGGGTGCCGGGGCCTCTCCTGCTGTCTGTTCTCTATCCTATGCTCAGCAGTGGGATAGCTGGCTCCCACGGTAGCTCCACCTTAGATCTACACAAAGCCTCAGTAAAGCCCCACACTGTGACTACACTATCCTCTCTGTTCTCTCCCAGGCAACGAAGCAGGTTCTCCCAGAAGCCTAGCTGCGCCAAGTTCCCTCACCTAACGTAGATGCCTTTCAACATCCACATGACTGGAGAGCCTCATGCCCTTCCTTCTGAGACATACTGCAGTACTGGAAGCCAGAGGTTAAACTACTTCCTCATAATGTGGTCTTGGTACCGAGCCAAAAGGGAATTGCACTCCCACGGAGAATTAATGATCTGTCCAACAGTGCGCACAGCTCAGAACTCTCATATAACATTCAGCTCAGATACAAGTAAAGGACTAACTCAGATTTCAAAGACTTTAGCCACACTCAAGTACAAATGAACCTGAATGGCTTTTAGCTGTGGCGGCCAGAACCCCAACTGTCCACCCCACATGAAGAGCAAGCAAGCCCTTCTGTGTCACCTCAGACAGGACCTCGCGAGATGAGCCCAACATTCAGTCCCCATCTTTAAAAAGAATCCGCACCAATATGGGAGCCCCATTTAAAAGGAGTTCCTAAGACGAAATCACATTTGTAAAACAGTTATTAACTATGCACAAACAAGTTTCCTAAATAGTAACAATCAGTGAATGATTGATTAGCAACGAGATGCTGCAGATTAGAAGTCTGAAGGCTTTAGGAAGTAGAGCTGTCGCTTGGCTCACAGACCGGAGACAAGAGATGGGCACCCAGGTGGGCGGGTCTGAGCCCGGTGGGCGGGTCTGAGAAGCAGTGCAACTTCTCGCTTATCGTCCTAAAGGCTGCCTTGGAACCTGGAACCTGACTACTCAACAGTTCTCTGCTGCTCCAATTGTGGTCCTGGCCAGAATTATGATCCGGAACCACACTCGCTCTGCTTGGCCGCAAAGTGTGGTACAGAGCTGTGGTAACTGAGCCTCAAACCTACCTGGCCTTCTCCTAAGGCCATTCAGACTCCATTTCAAAACAGAACCTAGCGCCACCCCCATCTTCTCATTCAGCCCTGGGCAGAAGTGTGTCGATTGACTTTGGGGTGACTAAGGTAGAATTTGGTGTCCTGCAGGGGTGCCCAGCCTTCACTAAGTCCAGCTTAGTGTGGTGAGTGTGAGACTGGGAGCAGACAGAAGGACGGGGGGGGGGGGGGGGGCGAGGGGGATGAGGAAGGCTGGAGACGGCTTCTAGCATGAGGTAGTGATGTAAGCGAGCCCTGAGAAGCAGAGGAAGGGAGAAAGCAACGGAAATCCTACCTACGCAGTTTCCCATCACTGCGACTGATAGCTGGGATCTTCCACTGAAACGGAAGGAAGAAGAGTTTCTCTCTGGCTCAGTCTCAGAAGATTCAGACCACGGACCTTGGTCCTGTGTCTCTGGGTCTATGGTGGCACAGCACATGTGGCGGGGACATGTGGCACAGAACTGATCATCTCATGGTCAGAAGCAAAAGAAGGTAGGAAGGGGCTGGTGTCCCAATCACTTCAGGGACTCATCTCCAGAGACCTTAAGTCTTCCGATTAGTGTCCCTCTCCCAGAGGTTCCTCGAGTTACTGTGATGACTGTTTTTTTTCTATATGAGCTGGAGTCATCGGAGAGGAGGGACCCTTAATTGAGAATAGGCTTCTATAAGATCTGGCTGTAGACACGCCTGTTGGGCATTTTCTTCAGTAATGTTTGATGTGAGAGGGTGGGGCCACCCCCGGGCTGGTGGTCCTGGGTTCAATAGGAAAGCAGCTTGAATGTTCAAGCCATGGTGACCAAACCAATAAAGAGCCCCCTCTCTCGCCTCTGCATCAGCTTCTGCCTCCAGGTTCCTGCCCAGTTTGAGTTCTTGCCTTGGTTTCCTTCAGTGGACTGTGTTCCAGGATGTGTAAGTCAAAGAGACCCTTTCCACCCCAGGTTTCTTTTCATCTGCTGTTTCATCACCGTGATATGCCTAAGATGTAATCCTGACACAGCTAGGGACCAAACTTCTGGACATGGGCCTTTGGGGGGCACGTGAATGTAAATTGCACCAGGTACTAGGAGAAGAGAGGGTTGAATGAGCAAAGACAGGGCCAGGGTCTGAGAAGCTGGGGTGGGGGTGGGTTCAGGGGGCACAGCAGGGCACTGATATGACCTCCACTGGCTCCTATGCCCCCTGCTGGCTCTTTGCTATGGTGATTGCCATGCTCTTGGGAATTTTGAGTTCTTAAATCTCTGATAACTTGAGATTGAGTTACTTTAGGAGGATTTGTGCCACAGGAAGTAGCCAATGTTACCCACTGGGGTTTTGAACTTAATGGAGGACCAAGTTGACCTTGCATAATGCTGGACCCTGTATGTGAAGAACCAAAATCAGCTTGTTGACTTCAGAGGAAATGCTCTCTTGATTGCAAGTACCAGGACCTTGTGCTGAGGTTGTTGGATTCTCCTGGTGACGCCACAAATGGATCAGGCCTTCAGGAAGGGACACAGCCAAGGACCTTGGACACTGTCCAGAAGGCTAGCTTCCAGTTCTGCTTTCTTCAGACCCCAGTCTCTGGCTCTACATTAATTTTTGTTTGTGTTTTAATTTGTTTTGTCCTCTTCCCCCATCTCCTTTTTCTCTCTCAATAGTGTTTCTGTGACTGTTATCTGGAAACATGGCTGCCAAGAGCCTCCCATTTTAACTATGGCAGCCCCTGATAACTCACTTCCCTTTTCTAGTTCTTGCCCTAGAGGACTGCCATCCTCTCCCTTTGGCCCGGATCCATCCTTTTTGGATGGGCCTTCCCTGCAGTGGAAGATGGGATTCAGGAAATGGACTTCTCATCCTTCATTGCTCAAGGACCCATCCTGGACATGTCAGCCGTGGCCAGAGGTAGTTACGTGAATGCTAAAGTTCATAGTTAACACTGGGTATGTCGGGGGAAAGGGTGGCCTTCCCAGAGGGGAACAAAGTCCCAGGCAGAAGGGCAATTGGTGCCAACCTGGATGAGACTGCAGAGGGCCCAGACCACAGGTGGGTGGTGTGAGCCGTGCCCAGTGATAGCTCAGCCCAGGGCTCACCGGGGAGGAGCGTCCAGGTTGATTCCTGTTGTGGATCGCTGTGGCTCTGTTACTGGGACAAGTACAGACATAACAAGCCAGCCTTGGTTCAGTGGCCATGACTAGCAGGTCATCTGCTCCCATCCAGAAACAAGGGTATTCATCTCACCTTAGCCTCATTCTCAGAGTGCTGAACTAGGTTCCCTCCCTTTCTAGTGACAGACTCCATCCTGTCCCTTTAATCCCTTTCCTTCCTGGTACTTTGCAAATGCTCAGTGTCCCCCACCAAGGCCACAGGACACACTCCATGTTCACACACACACACACAAGGGGCCTTTAAACCCTTGGTGGTGCCTCCCTTAGCCATGTGGGATCTCACTGCTGCCTTTGTTTCCCCGACTCCAACCTTCTGGATGCTTCCTTCTTACAGCTGGGTGCACTGACGTTAGTGAATCTTACTCTGCTTTGATAAGAAAGCAGTCTTTCACAGTGGCGGGAATGTCAGACTACAAGAGGCAGAAAGAGTTGAAATAGGACTGGAGAGAGGCAGGGGCAGCTCCAGGGCCAGGGCTTAACTAGTACTGAGAAGTGGAGGGAGAGGTGGCCAAGTCAGAACAAGGTGGAGACTCTGAAGAAGAGTTAGAGGTGGGGGCTGAGGGGAGGGGAGCTGGGTCTATGGTGGCACTCAGGGGAGCTTTAGAGTTTTGCTTATAATATAAAGAAATGAATATCAAAGTGACTGAGGTGGAACATGCACGCATATACACACACATCATATACACACATGACACACACATATACACAGACACACATACACACACAACATAAACACACATACACATATATACATATAACACACACATATACACATACACAGACATACACTCCATATATGCATACATACATACATACATACATACATACATATACACAACACACACACTGCAAAAGAATACTAAATAATTTACGAGCCAGATTCCATTCATATCCCATGCTTGTAATCCTAGTGTTTGCGAGTGGAGGCAGGAAGATCAGAGCTGAAGGCCAGCTTCAGCTACACACTGAGTTTGAGGCCAGTCTGTGCTACAGGAGATATAGTACCATCGATAGCAGAATTAATATCATAGGCTAGAGAGATGGCTCGGTGGCTAAAGCACTTGTAACAGAGTCATGAAGACTGAGCCTGAGATCCCCAGAAACTATGTAAAAGGTTGGCAGATGCGCTGGTCACCTTAATCCCAACACTGGAGAAACAGACTGCGGATCCCTTGGACAAGCTGGCCAGTTACACTAGCCAGAATTGGCAAGTTCCGTTCAGTTGAGAGATCCTGCCTCAATAGATTAAGTGGAACGCAATCAAGGAAGACACCCAATGTCAACTTTGTCAAATGTGTGTCTGTTTACATAGACACATGCACACACTCACGCATACACGAACATGCAAACATACATGTATGCATAAGCACACACCACAGTAGACAGCTCAGAGGACTCTTATAAGCTGGGCGCCAATCCCCCAAATCCAGGAATGAGATGTTCATAGCATTCAGGATGCTTCTGTCACAAGGCATCATTTCTAACAAGGGGAATCAACTTGTGGTAGTTCAAATATGCTTGGCCCAGGGAGTGGCTCAGGAAATGGCACTATTTGTGGGTGTGGCCTTGTTGGAGGAGGTGTGCCACTGTAGGTGTGGGCTTTAAGACCCTCCTCCTAACCACATGGGAGCCAGTCTTCTGTTTGTCTTCAGAATAAGATGTAGAACTCTCAGCTCCTCCTACACCATGTCTGCCTGGATGCTGCCATGCTCCTGCCTTGATGATAATGAACTGAAGCTCTGAACCTGTAAGCCAGACCCAGTTAAACGTTGTCCTAGGTTCTGGTGTCTGTTCTCAGCAGTAGAACGCTAACTAAGACACGGTTGTATGGCTTCCTATTCTGCATGTATAAATAGAACAGTGTGGTATATTCTCTTTAGGTCCAGCTGCTTGGGCTCAGCAGCCTGCATGGAATATTCATCACACTGACTGACTATGGAAGCTATGACTCATTCTCACTAGTGCAGAGAAGTCTCCTGGATGAGCGAGCCTACTGCAACTGATCTCTGTCCGTGTGCATCGTGCTGTTTCCAGCAGGGACTTGACATACTCGGCTGACAGTTAATGATCTTTATTCCCTGAACCATCCAGTTGCCTGGCATCAGGCCACATAGCAAACTTAGCAGGCCCGAGTTTAGCCAGCCCAGTCATAGAACAAAGTATTTCAGAGCCATATGGCAAGAAAGACAGAGGAAGACTGATAAAAAATAAAAATTGTCCTGTACTGGATAGAACTCAAGACATCATCACAAAACTATAGAACACAGTAACGTTCCAAGGACTCCTTCCATACACTAGTTCTCTGTACGAGCCTCACAGTGACATCAGAACAATGGGATGCTTTGTGTAATCCCTGACCAACATGCTGCGGTGATGTGACCCTCTCGGCATTGCTAGATTTTGTTACAAGACACACCTGAAACCTACTCCTTTTATGGAGAGAGACACCAATCTGGTTTAAATTACTTCTCCTGCTGGCTTACCAGTTTGCTCTTCTTATCTCAGTGTGTGTTTGCCTTTCAGAAGGAATTGAGCCGTTCATTAGGCAGGAAGTAAGACTCCGTGAGCTCGGAGAAGCCAGCCCACCCCTCCACCTGGTTTGTAGTTAGTAACACAGTCTCTACTGTAAGAATTTTTATTTTATTAGCGTTGACATTTACTCCTGCATTTGAATTGCAGAAAACCACCCTCCCAAAATAAACTCTCAAAGCCCTGTTGACCTTGCCATCTGCATGAATTATGTAGTAGCAAATGTTAAGGTCCCACTTCGAGGCTTTGCCTGATGATGAGACTTCCTGTTTCCTATGTGAAATAAAAAAGGAGGGTGGGTGGGGAAGCAGGGAGAGGGGACCCACCAGAGGGGACATTACCATGGTTAGTAACTGGATCCACGCGATGGCGTCCTGGAGCAGTCATGGGTGAGAAGCATGTGGGCACATTTATAATTTGCAGGGAACACTGGTAACCCTGTCAGTTGACTCCGTGTGCATAAATACTGTTTTGGATAAGGATGGGGGAGAAAAGCTGTCTGTAGTCCTGAGGAGTTCTTCTACATCATTGGTCAGTTCTCCATATGGAAGATAAATGTTCGCTTCAACAGCTTTGAGTTTGAAATAGTACTGAGTTTTGACCCAGGAAAGACTAGAAGAACATCAAGAGCCCACGGACCTGGATGTCGGGCCCTGATCCCTGCCAAAGGGCAGCACAAGTTCTCTCTAGGTAACCAGCCTCACTGAAATCACGGCCGTTCACAATACACAAATGTGTCTTTTACTCTTCTGTTCTTTCCTATTCTGTCTGTGGCTTCTGCTTCTGCGAGGAAGGGCCACACATATGAACAGGTGAACCGCCTAGACACTATAAATGATCTTTGGTCCAGCCCCATGATGGCCTTGGATTTATTACTTCGACCCTTGGGCGTGTAGGTGGGGTTGTTGGCAAGCAGACGTGAGGTGGCCTGGGCTTCAGGATCCATGATCAGTGTTTTAAAATTAAGATATAAAGTAGAAAACAATGTTCATCTCTTTTCTAGAAGCAGACCGTTGACCCTCTGGGGCACACCATGCATATCCACACCGAGGGGAGGCCTCTTCCGAGGGTCTTTGGAGAGCCCAGAAAGCCTTTTAGCTGTAAAAGATCCAGTGGCTACCAAGTACCAGCAGTTCTAGCTTCATAGCTTTTTAGTCAACTGGGATCCTGTTGCGATGAGGTTAACATGATGAGCAGACAAACATCAAGTCCGTTTCCAGTGCCGTGGCTGACCTTGGATGGCACAGTGGTCCTTAGGGCCATGGGATGGGTGTGCACGCAGAAAGAAGGGGGAAAGCACGCCCTTTGCAGCAAGCCAACCCAGCACTCAGCGCTAGGGATAAAAGATACAGAGTCTGTCCTCAGGGGAATCAGCCTAGTGATAACCCAAGTAATGGTAATGAGGGTGGAACGCACAAAATGTGAAGTGTAAGCCTAATATTCTCCACCACACATGAGGAAGCTGGGGTCCAGAGAGAGGAGAAATGGCTTGACTGAGGTTATCAGGCCCCCACCTCAGACTTGGTTTCTTTTTGCATCAACCCCTTGCCAAGCTTTCTCTCCCAGATGGGCTGCTACTACTACAGTAGCTTGTGTGTCTGTGCTTTGAATCTAAGTGGGTGTTCTGCTTTGAATCCAGTTACAGCTTGGATATGGTTTATGTCCTAGAAGCTTGGCCCCCTGTTTATTGGTATTAAGAGGTGATGGAATCTTTAAAGAAGTGGGTCCTAGTGAGAAGAAATTAGGTTATTAGGGGTGTCACCCTTGGAAGAAACTAATGTGAGTCCTGAAGGGGTAGGTTAGTTCTCTAAGGCTGAATTGGCGACTTGTGATGGTTGTCACAAGGTAAGTCTGGCTGCTTTGCCTCATACTCTCTGGCTTTCTTTCTCACCTCGTGATCTCTCTCTCTCTCTCTCTCTCTCCCTCTCTCTCTCTCTCCCTGTCTCTCTTCCTCTCTGTCTCTCTGTATCTCTCCTTCCATCTCTCTTTCTCCGTCTCTCTCCCTCTCTCTGTCTCTGTCTGACTCTGTGTCTCTGTTTCTGTTTCTCCCCCTTTCTCTCATGTGCTCTTAGCATATGCTGCCATCTCTCAGGAGACAATTCAACCTGAGCCCCTCCCCAGAGGCTCTGGAGACCACTCCTGCTGTGATGTCTCCTGCCTGTTTCAGTCCAGCATCACACACTTTCCACCTGTCAATAACAAGATAGAGATGAGTGAGAAACTCATTAGCCTTGAAAGTTCCTTAGTCTGTCTACAACATTCTACTAACTGGGGCAACTGTAACGTGGCCTCAGTCTCCAGCTGCAACAGGAGGGAGCTCAGGCTCCGTCTCTTGGTTAGGGCGTGGTGGTGGCTGGGAACACGTGTGTACATGTGCATGTGTTTGTATATGTCTATGTGTGTGTGTGTGTGTGTGTGTGTGTGTGTGTGTGTATGTGTGTGTGTGTGTGTGTGAGTGTGTATGTGTGTGTGTGTGTGTGTGTGTGAGTGTGTATGTGTGTGTGTGTGTGTGTGTATGTGTGTGTGTATGTGTGTGTGTGTGTGTGTGTGTGTGTGTGTGTGTGTGTGTGTGTATTTTTCTGGGATCAGGGAACACTATGTCCAGCCACAAGGATACTTGCAATGTTGTAAACTCTCTCCGTGGAGATTTATTCTTTTCCTGTCTCACTGTCAGGATAATACACAAGACAAGCCCTAGTCCCAAACCTCACTTTTCTTGCTCTTTGACCTGTAGGTTCAAAATTAAAACAAAAGCTCTCAATGTGTGCAGAAAAGAGAGAAAACTCTTATGATTTCACAAAAATTATTATTTGCTGGGGATAACGTTAGTTTCTTATTATCTGTGTCACAGGTGAACAGGATCTTAGACTGGCAGGATACGCTTTCAAGGGTTTTCAAAGTAAATCACGCTCCCTATACACACATCCATTTGTAGTTGACAGGGTGGCAGCCCAGTCCTCTTTGAGGTCACAAGAAGACAAAGTTTGCTGCTTCGTGGTAAAAGCTCTCACTGGATAAAACAGCAGAGGTTGGGGGTTTGTCTTGTGCACCCTACTTTTAGCTGCTGATGTCTGTGCCCAGAGATCTGTTTACAGTCCAGATGCTAGCACTGTTATGACTATTAAACATCTCCTGTATCAATGTTGTGTAAGGAGTGCTCCCCGACTGTCTCTGATTGGTTAATAAGGAGCTGATCAGCCTGTGGCTGCGCAGAGAAGGCTGAACTCAGATCCCAGCCAGGGGTCCCAGGGAGAGAGAAGTAAGAGAAGGACTAGGAGGAAAGAAGGTGGGCAGACCACGTGGAGAGACCAGGATGACTTGACAAGAGGTCAAGGTGAGAGAGCAGATACGAGGGCCCAGAACAAGCCAGGGCAAGACTAGACTGGCATATCACGGAACATTCGTCTGGGTATTAGCAGCCTTAGAGGGTTAGAATAGCTCAGAACCTGCTCAGATATGCCTATGCTTGCAGCTTGTTAATAAACTTAACAGGTCTTTGTGTCAATTATTTGGGAGCTGGAACGGGAAGAGATAAGATTTCATGCCTAAGTTGCAGTCTCCAGGCAGAGTAACTAGATGGAAGGTTTTCATGCCTTTCAGCTGGGGAAGTGGCTGAGACACGAGTAGCCCTCTATCATAGCTCATAGTTGCCCCAGGGAAAAGGAAAGCTTGGCATTCAGTGACCTCGGAGCCCAGTGGCTGTGGCTCCCTCCCCAGCACAGGAGGAACACTTTGGACAGCAAGGAAGGCCAAGCTGATGAACCTAAGCAACAGACTAACAACTGGCCAGTACAGTAGAATTTGCCTTAAAAAATAAAGCCAAGCCTTTTCTCTGCCTCAAAGGTCCAGTGTGAAATTAGAAAAGGGCTGTTGGCTCACACATATGTCCTCAGCTCCTAACTCATCTGTACCCACTTCAGCTCCTCCTCCACCCGACCAGGCCCCTGTCCCACCACAGGAAATCAAGGATTGGGCTTTTCTATCTCCTCCTCCTAACCTGCCCTCTGGCAGTAATGGTCTCTAGCTCAAGAGCCTTCGATGGCTGTGGGTTGCATTTATATTTTTCCATCCTGCCCCAGCCTGGCTCAACGTCACTGCCCTATGACTTCCTTCATGTAAACTTCCCTTTGAAATGAGCCAATGAGATCTTCTGACAGAGTCCCCGAGTGCCCTCTCGCCAGCCTGTCTAAATCCTACCTATTTTTCAGGATCTAACTCAATTGCTCCATGCAGCCTTCCCTAATCCCTATGCCTGATGGGGACTTATCGGTGCTCTGCCTTCTCAGAACACGTCACTACTGCCCATATCGTTGCTCCAGCTTCCATTTTCTGCTGTGGATCACAGTTACTAAGACTGCCCTATTTTTTTCCTAGAGCCAGGAGTATCCCATGGATAGAGGGTATATGCTCTCTCTCCTTCTCTCTCCCTCTCCCTTCCTCTCTCCCCATGGTCTCACTATGTAGGTAGCTCTGTCTATCCTAGAAGTCACTATGTAGAGCAGGATGGCTTTCAACTCACAGAAATCGGCCTGCCTCTGCCTCTTGAGTGATGGAGTCCAAGGTGTGTGCCACCAGGCTTGGCTGATGTGTCTTTGACATTGACAAAGTTCCTAGCAAGCCTTTGACAGCTGGGGCTCAAATTCAAAATGCACCGCATGCATATTTATCTGCATCCCTCCAGCTCGGTCCATTGGACTTGTGCATTTATTAACAAAGCCACTGTCTTTCCAGGTCAGAGCACCACTTTTCCCTTCCCCCAAGCCCAGACTCTTTCCTGATCACTTTTCTTGTGCAGATTTCTATACCTATTAAAAGTTACATCCATTCCCCACTCCAGAGCCACTTCTAGCTCCATCTTCTTATGGCCGGAACTTTTGTGAGGCACTTCAACATCTCTCTCTCTCTCTCTCTCTCTCTCTCTCTCTCTCTCTCTCTCACACACACACACACACCAAATTCACCTGACCAAAAAACCCAGCAGCTCAGAGTTGCAGCAGAACCCCCATGTGAGCATCCTCAGAAGCTGTGGTTGACTCTGGTGATCCTCCCATGGTGGTCCTCCCCTTGTCTGCACAGCCAGACTGGACACTTCCAAGTCCCAAGCTTTCCATCCTGGTTTCAGTCCCACCACATTGACCATGTCGCCTCCCACCTTCCACCTTTGCCCTAAAGGGTCTCAACCCACTTTAGTCCTGGGCCACATTCTGTATCCTGAGTAGGCCTTGTGTCTATTCACCAGAGCTCATCTCTGAGTGAGCCAGGACAATCTGCTCTAAGGGTTCTCAGACCCACTCTTTCCTGTGTTCAGGATTTCAAAATAAGTTCATAGGAAGGCAGTCTTTATTACTTTTTATTATAGTCGGTGACTAAAAAGTTCAACGTTTATGAATAAGATTATTAAAATATATGATTTTAATAAACCATTTCTAAATTGGTATTTGGTTCTTTCTCATAAACCTTATTTTCACTCACCATGGTACATTTGCTACACTGGCCAACTTGCTGAGGAGACTCTGACGGCCCCACCCCTTTCCTTGGCACTCTCCCATGGAGGAACTCTGCCAACTTCCTGGACTTGATGTTCAGGGCTGGAGCAACATCAGTGGATCAGGGCAGCTGTGAAGCAGCCCTCAGCCAGCCACAAACCCCTAAGGTTCTCTCAGAGTATAACTTACACCGTTAGCCAGAGTTTCCTGGGAATGGAGATTCAGGGCCCCCAGAGGCAGCCGGCCTGACAACCCACGGGCTGTGAGCTGCTGTCCTTCCTATCCCATGACCTCCCCACTTCTCCTGAAGCCATCTGCTCCTCCCAGTCAGCCACATGGTGACTCTGGGCCCACTCTGGAGCAGGCTGCAAAGTAGGACTTGCATGTCAGTGACACGGTTGGTCTCCTTGGAAGTGAATCCTAGGAGGGAGTAATACCCACAGTCCAGTTTAACACAAAGACAGATTTTCCTGTCTTCCTCACAGACAAGCAGTGTGAGTGTCTACTTGATATTGGACCCTTTCCGTCTTCCATGTTTGGCATATAACTTATACTGTATGGCTCTCTATTCCTACTTCCTGCTTAGAGAGTCTCTGCCCTAAAGATTAATTTTTATAAAACTCCAACGTTGGTCCCCCACAAAGTCCCTGCTGTACTTGCTGTACCTAAGGTCTCCCTCCCTACCCTTCGTTGTGTCTCCCTCTGTCTGTGGGGACAAGGTAGCTTTCTCTCCTCCACCTCTCTACACTGCCCATTCCAGTTTGAAGGACTTCTCCCACATCCTTTATCCCGGAGAAGGCAAACACCCTGTTCAAGGCCGTTGAGCTCAAAGAAGCACCTGCTAGCCCTGTAGGTCAGAGCTGGGACTTTTCTTCCACAAATGCACTGTGTTCCTTGTGTCTCCTGTCTTCACTTTTTGCTACCTCTGAAGAAAGGCCACGCCTGTCAGGCTTCACTATTGGGTGGTGCCAGATGGAAAATGGCTTACTGCAGCAAGCATGTCCTAGACTGAATTCTACTCCTACAGCTTCATACCCACCCCCACCCCCCACCCCCAAACTGTGCATGAGCCAGGGGCTGGACAGAGTTCAAATATCAGCCCCAGCATTTAGTAGGCTGTGGCTCTATGCCCACTTTCCCCTCCTGAAAGGATCGATACAAACACCTAACTCAGAAGGTTTTTGAGAGAGCTAAAAGTGGCTCAAGGGCTAGAGAGAAGGCTGTGCATGCTGCTCTTGAAGAGGACCAGTGTTCAGTTCCCAGCGCCCATGTCAGGCAGCTCACAAACCCCTGAAACTCTAGTTCCAGGGTGATGCAATACAGGAATGTGTTCACTCAAGGCTAGCCTTTCAGATAGCAGAGCCTTTCCTGTCTCTAAGCTCCATCGTGGAGTGCAGGGTATTTAGGGCTACAGAGAGATGCTAGGTGAGGAATCCTCTCAGGGCTTCAGAACTCTCCAGATTGGCATCTCACACAGCCAAAGCTGCATTTTCTTATCAGACAAACAACACATTACATTTCTGTAAGTCACTTCACTTCACACGAGGGGCTGGGGAAATGGCTGAGCCATTAAGAACACTTGCTGCTCTCGCAGGAAACCTAAGTTTTGTTTCTGTTACCCACATGGCAGCTTACATGTTCTTACATGTTCATCCAACATCCTCTGAACTCCTCAGGCAACTATACTCACATGGGGCCATATCCATACACAGACACACAGACACAGACACACACACACTGACACAGAGATACTCACACAGACACAGTGACACTCACATACACAGACACACACACACTGGCACATACACACTGACATACACACATGCACACAGATACTAACACACACACTGACACACACTGACACACACTGGCACACACACTGGCACACACACACTGACATATACACATAAACACTGACACTTGCACACACAGACACACACACTACTGATATAGACACAGATACATACTCTGACACCCTGACATTGACTCACACCCACATCCAGTGACACACACAGATACAGATACACACACAGACACACACACAGAGTGACACACACTGCCACACAAACACACTGGCTGACGTACACACACTGCCACATAAACACTAACAGTGGCTGACAAACACATACTGATACACTGAGACACTGGCATACACACACACATGCGCACACATGCACGCACACACGCACACGAGGAACCCTGACCACACCTCTCATATAGAAGAAATGGCAATGATGAGGAAAAGCCCTGGGGAGGGAAAGCAGGGGTCACAGCCCCCCTCCAAGAACACATTATGATTTATTATGTGTGCCTTTGGTGACCATTTAATGCCATGTGTCCCTTTGGCCACCTCCCCTGTAAATTTACAAGCACACTATAAACATGACCATTTAATTCTTTTGCTGGCCCACAGGACCTAACACAGTTCTGCTGCAGATCCAGCAATGTAAAACATTGTTTTTAATTAAATGCAACCAGCACTTCCTCTATGTGTCCCAGAAAGAGTTTAGTAGATTTCCAAGGAGTCCAGACCTCTAACTCCACTGAGTTCCTTATGTTATTCTCAATTTCTGAATACTAATGAGAAGTCATAAATTCACCTTCCACTGAGTTCATGTGTCTTACTTTGAGAAGTTTCTAAAAGTAAAAAGTTTTCAATTGAAGTTTCTCTCAAATGCTGCAATTTCTCATCATCTCAGTGGAGGGGGGTGGTAAACTTTAGGAAAAAAACTATTGATTTAATACTGAGAGGCACAACTGTAAAACACAGTTTTCACTTCAAGGAAAGCAGAGACAGCTTATTCTTGAGCCAAATATGATGACTGTCACGTGAGCCATGCATTCAGGATGATAATTACAATATTCCAACATGCAAGTGATTACAAAAGCTCTCAGCAGATACAGAACAAAAAGAAGCTATAAATCAAGGTGGTTACTAAATAGACTGGTGGAGGCCACAGATAGGCGAGTTACAGCTAAGCAGCAAAAACCTCTGCTGTAGACTCCGATGCTAACTGATGACATTCCTAGCTTTTGGGACTGGAGGGGCAATTATTGATCTGCTGGGAATACACTACAAAAGTTTGACTGATAATCAGAGATAATCAGGTCAGACACAGAGGTCGCTATAAGGGGACCGAGGACAGCCCAAGATAATTTGGCTTTGGAGCTGCCACATTCTAACCTTCTACAATCAAGAGTGAGAATTCTAATTAGTCATTTTGCCTTGTAGAATATTCAGTGTAAGTGTTTCCTCCAAACCCTAGTTTTCAGAGGCAAGAAAATTCTGAAGGTCCTATCTCTCAAGGGCCTCAAACATCACCCCATGTGTGAGAATCACCCAGGAGGAACGTTAAAAAAAATAGTATGCTTGACTGAGTCCCAAGTGGGCCAGCCCAAGGCAGCGATCATATCTTGTTTACATATGCATGGAGGCAGCAGAAAAGACACCTCTTCCCTTCCCCCCACTCCCCCCACGTAGAGCTAACTTCAGGTTTACTTTGTCACACAAACTCACAGAAGTAAGAGAGATGCAGGGAACTGCATCCCACCATGTGACCTCATGTTCATAATTGCCCTTCACGCTCCACGACCCAACAGGCCTGCTCAGAGTCTGGTCTGTATCCCCAGCCTCTGCCTGGGGTTCTTTGCAGCAAATGAGTGGCTGTCTTCAGCGTGATCAAGAATAGATGTTTCAATAACAAAGCGTGCTAAGGGAAAGGCAAGAGACTTGAAAAACATTCCAGTAAGTTCTCCTCACAATCTAAACCGAATCCTTCATTCAGTGTTCTCAAATTCTACTAGTCAAAGCAGTACAACTTCAATGTAACTATTTCTAGAGACAGAACAGAGTGGTGGAGGGAGAGAGGGGAGCAGGGGGGGAGAGAAAGACAGAGAGAGGTAGAGGGGCGGGGAGAGGAGAGAAGAAAGGACACATTCACATAGATAGAGAGAAAGGAGAGAGGAAAAGAGGGAGAGAGGGAGACGAAGAGATAGAGAAAGGGTAACGAAGAGAATGAGAGAGGAGGGGAGAGGGAAAGGAGGAGACACAATAGAGATGGGGAGAGGGAGAATGAAAGGGAGGGAGAGAGGAGAGGAGAGGGAGAAAGAAGGAGAGGGAGAAAGAGGGGGAAGAGGGGAAAAGAGGGGGAGGAAGGGAGAGAGAGAGAGAGAGAGAGAGAGAGAGAGAGAGAGAGAGAGAACACCATGCTCTTAACCACAGAGCCATCTTCAGCTCCAACATCTTTGCGAACAACTGGCTTAGACCAGGAGAACACTACCAGAGGAAGACTCTAGTCCCGGCTCTGTCACTACAGCCCTTTGTCTCTGTCCACTCCAAGCAAACATAGGAACCACTATACTTAACCACTGTGATGATTCAAAGATTAAATATATCCCAGGGTTTCTTGTAATAAATGTATTATCATCATACTGATATTTCCGCCTCTTATTTCTGAGACAAAGTCTCACTGCAAATTAGCCTCGTGCCTCCAGCCCCCAAGTGCTGCGTTGACATTCGTGCACCCCCATACCTGGCCTTTCCTTTTGATTTTAAAAGAAGTGAAAAAGAGCATTCCTGGGCTTCTCTGAAAGAATCATGAGCCTTAGGCACCACAGCGACCACCATCTCTCACAGTCGGGCGTGGTGGCTTTGAGCCTAAGCCTACCTTCTCACTGACGGAGCCACCCGCTTGCTCCTCAGCCACTGGGAACAGGACTTGGCAACTTGCTGTTCTGCTCAGCATCCAGAGAAGCAGGATATCCACATGGGCACAAGGCTAGCTCTCCAGGGCTGTTCCCAGACACAGCAGGAGGCAGTCACCAGATATCAGCAGCCCCTGGCGTCCCTATTGGTATAGGAGCAGAGCTATAGATGTTGCTACAGTTTAGGTGATCTGAGCAGAGGCTGTTAGGCACAGAGATTCCACAGTGCAGTTTACACAGAGCCTCAGCCTCCAGGTCCATATCTGTGTGTCTTATCCGAAGCGGGCAGCCTCTCTAATTTCTTTTTTTTTTTTTTAAGTATTTTTTTATTACGTATTTTCCTCAATTACATTTCCAATGCTATCCCAAAAGTCCCCCATACCGTCCCCCCCACTCCCCTACCCACCCATTCCCACTTTTTGGCCCTGGTGTTCCCCTGTACTGGGGCATATAAAGTTTGCGTGTCCAATGGGCCTCTCTTTCCAGTGATGGCCGACTAGGCCATCTTTTGATACATATGCAGCTAGAGT
This sequence comes from Mus musculus, assembly GCF_000001635.26. Classification (NCBI taxonomy): domain Eukaryota; kingdom Metazoa; phylum Chordata; class Mammalia; order Rodentia; family Muridae; genus Mus; species Mus musculus. The sequence continues at coordinate 181,524,432 of NC_000067.6, read as the reverse complement.
CAAGAGCTCCGGGGTACTGGTTAGTTCATATTGTTGTTCCACCTACAGGGTTGCAGATCCCTTTAGCTCCTTGGATACTTTCTCTAGCTCCTCCATTGGGGGCCCTGTGATCCATCCAATAGCTGACTGTGAGCATCCACTTCTGTGTTTGCTAGGCCCCGGCCTAGTCTCAGAAGAGACAGCTATATCAGGGTCCTTTCAGCAAACGCTTGCTAGTGTATGCACCCTTCGTTTTCTCTTTCCCCCTCCCCTCCCTTCCTCTTGTCTTTCCTTGTGGCCTCTGCTTTCCACACTCCCAATCCTCAACCCCTGGTCTTTGCATCTGTGTTAACTGTTCACGATGGCCGTCTTGCCTTGGCCTGCAATAGGCTGGCAAGCCCTGAAGCCACCCCCAGGGGACAATAGGGCCTCCTCTGTGCCAAGGCCTTTCAGGGTGAGAACAGACTGAGAGGTGACAGTTGAGTGTAGCTAGCCTGTGGGTTGGAAGCCCCTGCAGTGAGCAGCAGGGCTCAGCAGCCACCTCAGTGCCCTGGGATGAGACAGTGGCCATACAAAGAAGACAAAGGAACAGCATGCCGCTATAAAAAAAAAAAAAAAAAAAAGACTAGAGGAGATCTTACAAAAAATGATTATGAATGGAGTATTTCCAAGGTTACAGTGCCAGGAGGGAAAAAAAAAGGCAGAGGGCAACAAAGTTTATAAAGTGGAGCCTTTTATAGATAAGAAAGGCCCCAGACTCGCCTGCTTCCCCTGCAAGAGAAGCTACAAGAAGGACAGCTGGAAAAGCAATTTATTAACAAGGTGGGTGTGTTGGGGTGGAGCACCTGGGCAGTCACATGGGGTAGAAAGACCTTAAGGGAAGAAGGGCCCTGTACTGAGTCTATTGTTTGTGTAGTTTGGGACTTCAGAGCATATCATCATCATCATCACCACCACCATCATCATCATCGTCATTGAAATCGTCAAGAGCAGGAGTCAGTTTGGGGAGGGGTTTGGGGGGGCAGTTCAAAATGGGACAGAAGCAGAGACAAACAGTCCTAGTTATTCTGCAAATAAAAGAATGACAGTTAAAAGAGCAGGACCCAAAGCAAACATACTATCTGTTTTAAAGAAATGTGGACAGGTAGTAGACCAGTGGGTCTCCACCCTCACAGAGGTTGCATATCAGATATTTATATTACAATTCGTAACAGTAGCAAAATTACAGGTATCAAGTGGCAAGGAAGTAATTTTAGGGTTGGAGTTAAAGGGTCGCAGCATTAGGAGGGTTGAGAACCACTGTCATGGACTATCGGCTGAGACCACGCTTCTGAAGTTGTTCCCAATGTTAGCACTACCTCAGGTAGATTCTAAGCCTGACCAGGTAACAGCATGAGTTGCAGGAAATAAAAAAGCCATCTCTCTCACAGTAGGTGAAGATGCTTACAGGAAGTCAAGGGGCAAGCAAGGCTGGTGTGTGTGCACCCTGTGGTCTGCTTTGGAAAGGTGTGGACTTGGGTTCAGTGGTGGCCAATACGCATTCCCAAGCGTTTCCGAAGTAGCCGTGTGCACAGGCGTGTGTGGGGTTCATGTGAACACAGACAGGATGATTAAACAAGGGCGGAAGTCTAAGTGGAGGGCACATGAGAGAATTCTTTGTGCCATGTGACTGAAGCCTGAAATTATTTTAAAAAGAAACATTATTAGTGGCTCACATTAACAATGAAGGCGCCTTAAAAATTATTTTTTTTCCATTCAAACTGTTGCAATGAAGTCTCTAAACTGACAAACATCACGGGGGCTTTAGAATTAGGGTATAATGTGCTTCACTCTGCACCATTTTGACATCCTAAAAAATCCTTGATAATAAACCATAAAATTCTCCTGTCAGTCAAAGGATCATGGAGACTCGCTGCTGAAAGGGACTCAGAACAATAGGTGTAGCTTCTCTTTTTCTGGAATACCTTCCAGACTCTCATTTACAAATAATTGACACCAACTACAGCTTAAACAACAACAACAACAGAGGTTATAGTGCCCAGCAAACACCTAGCCGCCTATCACAGACGGCAGGCAGGAAGGGACACAATAAGACTTCATAGCATCACCCACCACCTGAACCCAGCCCTGCCACCATGCTGTGACCCAGGGAGCTGTGCGATCTGTCTCTGAGACCTTGTGTCCTGGGGTCTTGTTTGTTCCTCTCAGATCCTGGGGCTCTGCTCCCCAGGGCTGTCTCGCTCAGAGACTGATGGGAAGTTGTTTATTCTTGTGCCTTAAATTTACACAAGGCAGCAGCTACCTGGCCAACATGGCTCAGGTGGCTAGCTCAGGTCCAATAAACTCTTTTTGTTCTCCAAACTGGACCCTCTCTGCAGACAGATTAAGTGCAATTTCTGCGCATAATCGCCAAGGGGCTTGAGAGTCTAAAGCGTAAACATAAGCTATGAACCCCAGGGTGAAGACTCTGGTTAAGGGAAATTAGTTTGGTTGTTGCTGCTTGCTAGCTCCACCTCTCTCCACCCCTCTTAAGGAAGGCACAGGGAAGTGAGTCATGAGGCTCTGTACAATGTCTACCTGTGTTCATATCCCACTGGCACGCCTTACACCCTGACTGTAGCAGAATGCTCCTCGGATACAGGCAAAGCAACAGCAATTACGCTTTGTGTTTGATTTCCAATTGACGGCAGCAGCCACGTCTCTTCATTAACCATGCCTGCACACCCCTCAAAGCACGGTGCCCACCTGCAGTGGCAGCCAACAGTGTCTCCATGAATTGTTAAACTGTATCAATTGCTGCTGCTGCCTCCGCACTTGCCACCCACGTCATCCTCTTAAGCCTAGTGCAGATTCTAATCTCTCTTTCCTCCTGGATGCTTTGACATCAAAACCAAAACAACTTCTCAGCCTCTCTTTTCCAAGTCTCAAATAACCTTCTCCCACACCACCCTGAGCTGCATGCTTTGGTCAGGATTCTGAGTCACTAAAGCAAATAAGAAACAGAAATAGAACTCCAATTGACTTGAAAGAGAGAGACTTGCTAGCATATTGCCAAAGTATTAGCTTACAAATCTGAAACCGTCCCAAGGAACAGACCTGATGTTAGATAAGACTACACTCAGGGACTCAAACTAGGGCATCCAGACCAAACCCACAGCCAGCTCTCTTCTCTTCAATCCATGCCTTATTCAGACAGAACTGATCAACAGTGTGTTGACCTCCTGCCTCATCTGGTCCATATCCACCCTTTAGCATCCCTATCAGAGGCATCACCTCTCTGTTCTGATGGTTCGAGAAATGGAAGTCTCATATGCAGCCCAGAGCCAATCACCGTGGCTGGAGAGAGTAAGGGTACTCACTGGTCAGGCAGAGGTCACATGGGCACCTGGAAACAACTTCCTATCCTTGGAAGCGCCATCCATCCAACTAGAACTATGTGGGACGAGAGGTGGCTCCTCAGCAGAGCACCAGACCTCCTGGCCAGAGCGGGAGATAAGAGTATACGCTGAAGAGCAGGGTATATACTCTTATCTCAGTTTCTACTGCTATTTTCTTTTCCTCCATTTTCTTCCTGGAATTGTAGTTTTGTGATAGCTTTTGACACCCCAAAGCAGAGACAGCGACATTGGATCCCAGTACAGACCTTCTTCCAGCATTAGCCCTACTTTGTGTCAAGCATGTCTCAGAGGGATGATGCTAGAGTGGGAGTCCATCTTAACAATATAGGCGCCCATGGCACAGACAAGAACACAGATGGATTTGCCACTTTCATGTTACTGTTAGTGGGTTAATACCATCATGTTAGTGTTAGTAGGTTAATGCTATCATGTTACTGTTAGTGGGTTTGATTTATTACTTTGAAAGATAGCCCCGCCTACTATAAGTGGGCTTTATAGTTTGTGACTCAGGAAACAAGACCATCTGCTCATAATTAAAGATAATTAGAAGGAGTAGGAAAGTAAACTAGGATTTTTTTCTAGAATCTCACAAAAGAGATTCTCACATTCTACTCTTTTTTTTTTCCTCCTCAAACATCAGCCAATGATGTTGAGTTGAATCACTCCTTCTGAAAGCCTTAAAGGAAAATAACTCAACTTCCTTTCCCAACTCTATTAAATGCTATCACTCGCTCTGCCTGCTTATAATAGTATCCATTGAGCAAATGAGATAATGTGTGTCATGCCCTTTAAAAATTACAACTCAAAAGCAAGCGATAGGATTATTAAACAACAATTAAAGCCATTTACCAAGCAACCCAACAACTATTTATAAAATACACACTGTTTTCAAGCATCAGGGCATTTGCAAGGGCTATAGAACCAGCATGGCTTCTAAAGCAGTGCCTTACCAACAGACTATGCAAACCATTACAGCAGCAGGAGCTTAGCAGCTGGGTGTACCTCAGTCACCCGGCATCCTGAGAGGGGGTCTCCCAGAAGAGAAGGGTATTTCAGACCAGCCTCTAAGAAGGGGTGCTGTATTGCCAGGTGGAACAGGGGGGCAAGGATGTGCCTGAGCAGTAGAGAGAATGCTGGCAAGCCCCTGAGATTCCCAAGTGCCTTCCTGATGGCTGCTTATCCATCTCTGCCCCGCACGGCCATATCCGTCACTCTCAGGTCTCGGTCTTTACTGGATTTTCGGCCCTTTTGAAGAATACACGGCTAAATATTCTCTGCTGCCTGACATTTGAAATCGTGTATCTTTCCTTCTCTTCTTTCCTCATTTGATTCCCAATTTCCCCTTCTCTTTTGTCAGAAATCATAACTGTCCAGAACAGAGAGACCCAGTTTAGGAAACTCAGCAAAGCTAAAGCATACATCCCCCAGCAATTGTTACCTTCAAAACTTATATTATCGATCCAAGTCGGAGCCTTCCAGACTGTGCTTTCTTAAATAATATTAACTTCATAGAGGAATCTGTCCTCAAAGTTGGACAGAGAAATATACCATATAACCGACAACTATATTACTTTTTTTTTTTTCATTTTCAGGTCTGGAAGATGGTTCAGCAGTTAAGAGCACTCACTGCTCCTGCAGAGGACCCAGGTTGAGTTTCCAGGTCCCATATCAGGTGGCTAATAATCATTCGTAAATCCAGCTCCAGGGACTCTAGCGCCCTCTTCTGGCCTCCTTAGGCACCTGCCTGTACACTCACACAGGCACACACATACATACAAATAACATTTTTAGAATCCTGTTTAAAAATCCACAATAACAACTTAATCCCCCCCTCACTAGGTAGACTCTTTTGGTATTCATCATGACCACACGTCTTCAGCTCCCTTCTCATGGTTCCTCAGTTGTACAACCTCAGGTTCACATCAACCGTGTTGTTCAGAGGAAATTCTCTTTGCTTCCGCCCCTTCAAGCCATATGAGAATTCTCTGTCATTCTCTCCACGTCCCAAACAGGCTAAACCAGTCCTCACTATTTTGACGAAAGTACAGAATAAATGATATTTATTATGTAAAGGGAGGGAGCAGAGGGGGGGCCAGGAGAGACAGATAGGCACATATACAGAGACAGAGAAAGGGAGAGAGAAAGATTGAGATTCACCTTGGAGACAAACCACATTTCATTCATTCATTCATTCATTCATTCATTAGCTAGACAGCTGCTGCTAATGGTTCTGGCCAGATCTGGTGATTTCTGGGCGACACTTGTGTGCCAGAAAAAAAGTCACAGTCGGACTCCCATTCTGTACCAGGTTATTCTTTTGGGTACAGAAAAATGAATGAAAAAAACTTGAGGCTTTGATTTGGGAAGCAGAAAAGCATCCGCTACCAAGCTAGAGTCTGGATCGAGAGAATGAACGCACCCTCTTCATAGCAATCCACACTCATTAGGAGTGAGTCAAGCCACTAAAGCACTAAGTGCTTTATTTAATCACTGCTGAAGAAGGGGATAAAAAAAAAAAAAAACAAATTTCAAAAGCGAGTGTCCTCTTCCTTCCATTACTCGTCGCACCCAAAGCATCCAGCATTTGCTGCTTCTAAGGACACTTCAGCGGCTCTTCATTCAGATGGCTTTGTTTGGAACAGTGGGAGTCAGTCAGGTCCAGACATGCTGGTTCTGTAATGGGGTGAGATTCCACAGGGTCTCAGGAGGACAGGAAGGGCTGGGTGTCTCTCCAGACCTTCAGGCCTCCTCCTAGCTCACCCGTGTCCTCCAGTGATCCACTCATGAGTGCGGTTAGCTCTGTCATTGCACAGAGAAAAGGACAGCAGCCTGACCTGACAGCAACTCTGGGAGACCCGAAAGGGCTGGTGGTATGCAGGGCCCCATGAAGGCCCCGTGAAGGCCCCGTGAAGGCCCCGTGGCAGGGCTACAGCCATGCTCCACACACGGCCGGTTTTCATCGGATCATTCATTCTTATCTCAACAAGCAGTGATCTGGGCCTTAGTGGAAGATATATTACATCAAGATGGGAGCAAGAGCCCAAAATGGGGTTAGTGTTCCAGGGAACAGGCGATCTATGAAGAAAGGCTAGAAGAATGAAGGTGGTTGTTACAGCATGAACCTTAAAGGGCTCCTAAAGACCCAATGGGTAAAAGGTGTGGTCCCCAGGCTGAGATTCTTGTGGGAGATGGGAGAGTCTGGGTGTGGAGTCTAATGGGAGGCCCAAAATGGAACCGCTGGGCTTTGGCATCTCCTTTTTCATCTTCTTTGTCACTGAACTATGACATGAACAGTCCTACTCCATCATGCTTACCACCCCACAGTCCCACCCTCCCACCCCCTACTCCTCCCACCCCACCCCCCACATTCCCACTCCCTATCTCTCCACCCCCCATCCCCATGGTGTGCTGGCACATATGATAATTGGCTGGAATGGAGCCAATCAGGGACTGAAAACTTCTACAACTGTAAATAAGTTTGTCTCATATATTTGTTACAGTAACAGAAAAAAGCTGATGGGTATGGTGAAGAAGAGAGATGCCAAATGAAGGTGGCCAACAGATCAACCGACTGCAACTGGAGACAGTAAGAAAGAAGAGCTTGTGTGTTTTGAATATTCTGTGAAATACACAACTAGGAGAGAATTTGTAGACAAGTCAATAAAAAATAAAAATAAACCCTCCTTTAAAAACAAGCAAAACAGAGTGTTCATCTTAAAAAACAAAACCCACAAAAAGTTATATCCCAGAGGGACTACAAATAGCTCAGCTGAGAACTTGATAATAACAATGTCAGCCTCAGGTGCAGAGCAGATCAGCAGACCACAAATACATTCAGAGGTTGTAGAGCAGGGAGGCCAGCCTGGGCAGAAAGCAACAAAGTCTCGAACTCTCATCCTCCCAGAAGACAGAAATCGACACAATATCTGAAGCTGAGAGCCAACATCCCTGAACAAGCTTGACACTTAGAAAACTCAAGCTAAACACCCCCTTGCCAGAAAAAAAATAAGTTAGAGGAGCTAAAAATGGCTGCTTTGGGACTGGGAAACAAAGCAAGAAAGTAACAGAAGTGGGGTTTTAAAGCAAGCTGCATGGAACTATTTGACTGCCTCAGTTTTATGCATAGAGAACATGGCTTTAAAAAAAAACCTGTTAAAGCAAACAAAAGCAGCCGCATGTGTCTCGGTGTTGTTTCTAATCATGTCAGGGTGCGAGATAAAATACAGAAGTCCTGTTTGAACTTGAGCTCTCTCTCTCTCTCTCTCTCTCTCTCTCTCTCTCTCTCTCTCTCTCTGTGTGTGTGTGTGTGTGTGTGTGTGTGTGTGTGTGATGGAATCTAGAGTCTCACACCTACTATGCAAGTATTCTGCTATTGAGCCATGCTGTGAGTGGCTGAACCCTGAATTTCATAAACATCGAGTAGTTTTTAAGGTGGTCATATGCTAAACATTGCATAGGATATGGTTTTATTACAAAAATAAGCACTGATTTGAAATTCAAATTTAGCTAATGTTATGTGCTTTTATTTGTTCAATCTGACACCCATAAATCATAGGAATGTGTGACACTCGATATTTTGTTTACTGTATTACCTCTGTGCAGAGAGTGGAAAAATCAGAGTCCTATTCCAGGATGTGAAGTGTGTTATCTCCCAAGCAATGAATTGTTCCCCCAACCCCTTTCTAAACAATCTGAAACATGCAGAGAAATTGATTGAGACAAAAGAACTGCCATTGAAAGCTCTCATTCTGATGGTGAAGGAAAATGAGATTTTGTAACTTGTGATTCATGTAAAAGAGTTGTCTATGAGCCCGGGGCCTGGGGCTGAGAACAAAGCAGAACAGGCAGGGCTGTTGTTAAGACATTCCTAAGAACAGCTTGACTGTAAAGATGAAAAAGAAAACAAGGACAAGCAGGGCTATCTTGTCTGAGTCAACACCACCTGGCCGGAACCTCCCCTCTGTCTACTGCCCCTCGACGCCAAGTCATACATCAACTGGTTGCTATGTGTACAAAGATAAGCCCCCAGCCCACAGGAACAAAGTTCTGATGCCCTTTTGCTGACATGTAATCTTTCTGTTAATGTTTGAATAAGCCAATAGTGTGTCGCTATGCTGAATTCCACACCCCTAAGCCCCTTACCCCATAAAAACCCCTACCTTCCAAGTCTCGTGGCCGACATCCGTTATCTCCTGTGTGAGATGCATGTCGGTCAGGAGCTCCGTCATTAAACTGCCTCATGTGATTACAGCAATGGATTCTCGTGTTTCTTTGGGTGCTCTCTCCCTCCCGAGACTAGAGTGGGGGGTCTTACAATGGAATCTACCGCACTGGTCTAAATTTGGTGGAGCCACCCAAAGGTGGTCCTGAGACAATGAGCCAGATGGCTACATAACCCAGATGTCAAAAATTAAAATACAGAAGAGCAAACAAATAAAGTGCCACATGGTTTTCCAAGTCAACCCTTTTCTGACAGCTCCAGAAAAATATTCCTAGGTAGCTGGGTGGTTGGTGTCCCCAGGGACCCAGCGTTGGGGACTATGTCTGAGAATAAGACCTTTCTCCTGGCTTCACAAGACAAGAATTAATAATGATGCCCCAGCAGGCCACTCATTAGGATGCTGAGTTTTGCAATTTGTCCCTGTGGGAAGAGATTGTTTGTCATTGAGGAGGTGCTAGCCTCAGCTTCTGGAAAAGGGAATAAATTATTTCTTACTCGGCACTCTTGCTGGCTCCTTAGCGCCACTTGTAACTGCTTAAATGCACAGAGAGTGGTAGGACTCTAAAGTGAAAGACCTAGTTGCCACTTGCAGGCTGCCACTTGGCAGACCCTGCTTTGGAGCAATTGGCCAGGATCTGTGTGGCATGGAAGTCCTCTGCCTTGCTCAGTTCCCATAGGCAGAGCAAAAGGAAGCTCGCTGTTCTTGCTGTGTTCATAGTCTGCTCTGGCTTCCTCTGGCTGTGAAGAGCATCAGGAAGTGTGCTGCACTGATGGGTGTATCTGGGGAGTTCCTTGGAAGCTCAGAGGGCACAGGGTGGGTAATGTGAGCCCTCTCTGGAGTGAGAAGGGTCTGACACCTGAAAGCGGACTGTATCACTTTCTATGGGTTCACATTGAACAAGTAGCTGTCTCAAGTCTTTGTCTCCTCATCTAAAAAATGGGTATGACAAGTCCATCTCCCTCTCAAAGGGCATGGAGCAAATCCCTACTGAATGTACTACTGATCTGAAAATTCTATCCCTTGAGCTGGCGATCTCACCCCATAGCCATCCCATCCTAGTGCGTCCTTAGAGCCACTGACAGTAGTTAGATGATCAACTTTGAACTCTGGACCAAAGATGATGGGTGGAACAATGTCTGTCATAGCGGGAGTATAAGATCCATAGCATGATGGGAAATGTTCATGTGGGCAGAGCCCAACAGTAGAATCAACAATAGAGCTCCTGGTTGGACTACCAGGAAATGTCCATCTTCCAGAATGTTCCTGACAGTGGGCAAGGGTGTGCTTCCTTCCTGGATCTGGGAGTAACATGCCCGTGGGACCCAGGAAGGACTTACGGTCTCACTGGGCACAGCTTTTCCATGATACCTGGTAGGAGGTAGCATCGGGGTACAATGGCTGAATGAAGTCAGGGAAGAACATTTTATCCTCATGTGCCCCAAGTCAGAGAAGACAGAAAAGGGAAGCTTATCCCAAGATCCTTGTGGTCACCCCAGTCCTACCTAACACAGCAATATAATCAATCCTTTTTAAAACTATGTATTTACTCTGTGTGTGTGTGTATGTGTGACATATATACCATGGCACATGGGTGGAGGTCAGAGGACAACTTGTAGGAGTTGATCACCTCCTTCCCTCATGTGGATTCAGAGATGGAGCTCAAAGCCATCAGCCTTGTCAGGATTACCACTCTCTAACGATATACGTGCATATCCATCTTTCCTTGCCATGTAGCCATGGGGTCAGAAGTGTCCCAAAGTGACTTCCAGGCAATGCCCTTAGAGGATGGCAGGTAAGTGTCCCTGGCCACTTTCTCCCCATCTTTTGGAATAGGTGAGCATGGTGGCAGAGAACGGGGTGGGGTGGGGTGGGGTGGGGCAGAAGATACACAGGAGCCTGAGTCCTTGAAACTATGACCAGCCATGTTTGCTCTAGGTCATCCCTCAGAGGTGTGTGTGTATGTGTGTGTGTGTATATGTGTGACATGTGTGTATGCACATGTGTGTATATATATATGTGAGTATACAGGCATGTGTGTGTGACATGAATGTGTGTGCATGTGTGTGTGTGTGCACTTGTGTGTGTGTGTGTGTGTGTGTGTGTGTGTGTACAGGTATGGAGACCAGAGGTTGCTGTCAGGTGTTTTGCACTATTCTTGTGTATATTATTTAGAGACATGGCCTCTCACTGAACACAGAACTCAGTTTCAGGTAGATTGGTGCTCAACAAGCTCCCAGAAGCTGCCCGTCTCCACCAACAGCTATCCAGTGTAGCCCCAGCACTAAGGTTACAGATGTGTGCAGTTATACCAGGCTTTCATGTAGGTTCTGGGGGTCCAAACCCATTCCTCACGCTCACACAGGAAGCAAGCTCACTGAGCCATCTCCCTAGCTGGGGACTTCACCCTTTTTAAACCTATTTTATTATTTATATACGTTTATCATACACATTTGAACCAGACTCTTCTAACAGACACATCTTCTAAATAAAAAGACCTGAGATCATTAAAAAGAATTATTAGAGCAAACCAACCTCAACAGAAAGGGCTAACTGTAGGACCAGACATTTTCATCCCAGACAACCAGGAACGAAACTTTCAATGTTTGTGTGCCCATTAAGAACATTAGATAAACCCCCACCTCTCTATTTTATTTCAGAAAAAGGTTTGCTGTGTCTGGGTAGATTTACTTTGCAGTTTTCTTTTAATCCTTGTGATTGCCTCGGCATGAAGGACTTCCCATAGTTTTCTCTCTAAACTTAAGTTGAAGGCTTTTAAAGTCATCTGCCTCGATGCTCTGGGTGGCCCCATGGTTGTGTACCGTCCCTCGTGGCCTGGGAGACAGCCTACGCTCCTGCACCTTGCCCCGCCCATCCTGGATCATTATTGCGCTACCTTGTCTGCAGCTGTCTCCAGCTAATCACCAGTGTGTGAGTCTGGCGGCCAGAGAACTCGATTGTACTGTCATGCTGAGGCTCTTTTGGTTTATTTGGGCTTTTTTTCGCAGCTGGCATCTGCGAAAGCCCATCTCCAACAGATGAGTTAGCACAATTATACCAGTTATGGGCACTCGTCTGTGTCTCACATCCTGAATCTCCAGGAAATCAAGGCAGAGCCTATAGAAGCAGAGCTATTACCCAACATGGGCATTGTGTCTTCTTATATTTAGATTTCATGGGGACAGTGATTATAGAAGCCCCGTGGTTTCATATCTTCAAGGCATCCGGCACAGGCTGAGTTCCAGCTTGGGGCCATGGGGTGAGGGGAGCTGTGGTGTGAGGGGATATGACCGCTGTGTTTGTCAAACTCTGATGGCAAGAATCATTGCATTAACCCCAGATCCCTCTTTCCTCTCCAAAACACCCAAATCAGAATCTCAAGGGAGCAGTCTGGGAAACCATCACTGGAAGAATCCTTGGGCAGTTAGGGAATCACTCTCTGGGAGAGTATAACAGTCTTGCCAAGGGAGCCAAAGGGGTCGGGGGTCAGGGGTCAGGGGTCAGGGGGCCCGACAGATCCAACTACCTATAGTCCTGGACGAAGATGTTACTTCTTAGAGCTTCCACATCCTTTCATGAACTCTAAGAGATCTTATCTGTATTCAAGGATTGAGACACTGAACAGCATACAGAAGACTCTGCAGTCGCCCTTAACTTTGGCCCCACTAGGAACTGGGTCTGCAGAAAGAGCCCCCGACACCCTGATGTAGACTATACACACCAAGAGAAGGCAGAAGACATGGACATTCCATGCACAGTCGATTGCCAGAGGCTGGGTAGGCCTTTTAGCCACCTTAGCATCTGAAGGACCCCCACTTAGGCTCAGAGCTTTCTGAGGATTGGACAGAGGGTTTCTTTGTGAGTGGGGAGAAGGCAATTAGCGGGTAGTCCTTAAAACTGCAGTCATATATCCACAGAAACCAATTCTCTGGACTCTTACCCCTGGTTCAGAAATCTTGAGTGATGATTGTCCTAAATCACCTTAGATGTTCTATATGGACTTTACTGGTGCTGGGTCATCGGTGCTCATACAGGCCTGGCCTAAAACCCCTCTCAGCTTCAGCCACCTCATGCACTGCGTGGTGAGGCCCGGACTTGGAATCCAGGCTGAGTATGTTGACAAACTCTAAAAGTCAAGCAGGTCTGTTTTCTCTACCCTCCTCGTTATGAAGGGAGGACATATGCTGTTCTGACACCTGTCTGGACTTCCTGGCACTGGTTTGGACAACAAACAGTGTGACTGTTTAACAAAAAGGAAAGAGAGTCAGAAAAGCCCTGGACAGCCTCTGACCTGCTCTGACTTCCTGGCAGGCTGAGTGTCGCTTGGTCGCCTTGACCACCAGAGGGAGAAACCTTGGGAACATTTGCTCAGGACTCTGTGCCCTGAAACAACAAACCACCATCCCATGCTCTCTTGCAGTCACTCTCCTTGACCTGGGGATTCAAGGAGTATGCTTGCCCAGAGCCCTGGAGATGCACCCCCGCCAACACCACACCTTACTATTCTAAATACATATCTCAAGCCAAAGTTGCTAACGAGCTTGGAGAAACGGGTAAAAAGGAAGACAGTGGTGGCGATGAAGGAGCTGAGCCAGCAAATCCAAGAAACCAAATGCCGGCGGGAAAGGCTGCTGAAGGACAGCAGGCAGCTACTAGAGGAAAAATACCGTGTGCAGGCTGAAAACCAGCTTTTCATGGAATACCTGCGTAAAAATAAGGAACAGTGTGAGAAGAAACAGGAGGAGCTGTGGAAGCAGTACGTCCAAGAATGTGGCGAGATAGAACGCGAGAGACAAGAATTGGCATCCAGATACAACCAGAGAAACGCAGCTCTTCAAGCCCAGCTCCTGCAGGGCAGAAAGACCCAGAAGGATTTGAAGCAGCAGTTGCAGGCACTGAAGCCAGTTTACAAGATAAAGGAGGGCCAGGACGTGAAAATACAGACCTTGGAGAAGGAGCAAGAGAAAGTCCGAAGTGAGACTGCGACCAAGGACCGGGAGGCGCACTTCCAGTTCCTGCGGGAAAAGGCACTGATGGAGAAGGAGCTGCAAGAGTGGCATCTGATGGAGCTGGGGCAGATCAACACCACGGGGCTTACGAGGAAGTACAAGGCCTTGGCGCTAGCAGCCAAGCAGGCTCATTCTGAGTTCTGTGGCAGTCTCCACAGGGAGAACCAGCAGCTACGCAAGGAGCTTCAGCAACTGAGCCAGGAGTACGGCAGGTTGGATGCTGTGAGGAGCCAGCTGGAAAAGCACCGGCAGCTGGCGAAGGAGCAGCAGTGGTACCTAGAAGCCTTGACCAGAGGGCGGCAGCGGCTGCAGGCAGAACGCGAGCGCCATCATCGTGGTCATAACCCACGCCTCAAGGAACAGAGAGCTTCAAAGACCATGCTGAGCACCAAATCAAAAGCAAGTTCAAAGTAACAGCTACTGCAACTGAATTGAGGCGCAGGGAATAATCTACAAGCCAAAAAGTATCCTTCGTGGAAAATAGAAACACACTTTCAGGAAGGGCAGTTGTTGCAGCATGGGGTCGTGCTCCTTGTCTGGGACCCACATCCTCACTGTCTGTGTCCCTGGGGCTGTTGTAGATTCCGGAGATTTAGAACACTTGGAAAACTTTTTAACGGGTTATACCACCCATTTTTATAGTAGCATTTGAAATTCTCAGAGTACCTAGTTAAGACATGTATTTTACCACACTTTTTTTTTCTTAATGTGTACTCTGCAGTCCACAAAGTATAGTGTATAGCTTACATGTTCTATGTATTTTGGGCCATTTGAAGCAAATAAGAATCTTATTTTAAATTGTAGGGGTTTGTTGGTTTAGAAGGGTTTCAGGTTTGCATTTGTGATGAACTGTTTTTGTTGAACTGTGGGCTCTGGTCTGGAAGAATAGCCTTGTTTTTGGGTCATGCCCCTGCATGGGGAAAAACATAGCCAGCTTCATGTTTCTCAGAAATTTTTGGCAATGAAAACTTCAAGGTAACTGTTTAGCTTTATTTATGTGTAAAACAGTTAAAAAAAAACAACAGGATTAAAGGGTAACTTAGCTTGTCAATGTGCCTTATCATCTACTTTTAACATTGTTGGCGAATATATATACTTTGCCATTAAACAGGGTTGTTAAAAACAAAATTTAACTGTAATTAGTTCTTAATGCTCCCCAGATTTATTAATGTAATAAAAATACTATATCCCTCAATATTTTATGGTATTATTGCCACCCCTTTGAAATGACAGAACATGCATGTGATGATGTACACCTGGTAAATAATGTAAGCATCCTGACTTGGGGTCAGGCCACTATGTCACTGGCTAACAGGTGGGTAGTGTATACAGCATGGACGCACTGGGCAAGGATGATTTGTGACCCTTATGTGATGCCAGCATGGTACAAGGTCTCACAACACTACTCAGACACACAAAATATATGAATTGCATTCTTCCAGAATTTTCCATTTTGTTTTGGACTGAAACTGAACACAGACAACTGAAAGGTAGAAAGGGACGCCGTGTGTCAGGGGAATTGTCACAGTGCCAATCCAGTCCCCCCATCTCCACTGCCACCCCTGCCTACTGTTTGTAAAGGAGAGTCCACAGACCAAAGGCTGTTATCTTTAAAGCATTCTTACACTTCATTCTTTTCTCATGGAATAAGTATTATAAGCTCACCTTGAGCTTCGAGGCCAACTTCAGATCTTTTTCCTTCGTGCCTAGAGCCATTTTTATGTTGTCTAACCAATGGGCAGACTTGATGGACCGCTACAGGTTGCTTCTTGCCTCTAGAGCTGAGAGAGGCAATCTTTTCCCTATAGGCCTGGAGAATACAAATATGAGGCCTTGTGCTTCCTGTGGATTCCATGGGGTTGTCAGTTCAGCCCCACAGGGTAAAACAGCCACAAGACACATCAGGTCAGTCTGTTAAGATAAGATTTTATTTACAGGAGCAGTAGCAATTTGCCAATCCCTGCCTTCCTGAACCATCAAAACGTACCTGTGTTGACTGTGAATATGCAATCATGCAAGCCAGATGTTAGCGGAAAATCCTGGGCCTAAAAGTGAAGCCACACCTCCAGGCAAGCCTCTTGGGAGGTGAAGGTGCCATCTCTATTCCAGTTGGCATTAAGGAGCCTGCCGGTCTGCTTTTCCCCATCTGTGCTCTTCAGTAACCAGACAGATCCTAACACCCATTCTCTAACAGTGAGCACTCATGCAACACACATACACACACACACACACACACACACACACACACACACACACAATCATAGAAGAAACATGTGAGGCAGATACTTTTCAAGAAAAATAAATTCTTGGCTTATACTGAACAATCCAAGCTACCTCATATTAAACACCTGGTCTTCATTCTCAGAATTCTGTTGGCTTCTTTAAGTTCTAATCTCCTGCCATACTGCTTGGCTTCCTGTCTTCTAGTAATTTTTGTCACCTTGTTAAGCAGAAACATCATCTGAAAGCATCCCTGTGCTTCTCTTTGCATGGTTGCTGGGAGATGCACTGCCTTCTTCTCATTCTCACCCCACCCCCAAGCCCCCAAGCTGCCAAAAGAGAAGAGGGGGCAGCTCAGAATCATGTCTCCATATGCCCGAAACCACTCTCTTCTCAACTCAATAGCAAATCTTTGGTTTTACTTTTAAGTAACATTTTTTCCCTCTATGATTTAATTGAAAATCTATTAAGATATTTTGGGCTTGTTTTATAAGCTCTAGTGTCAATTGAGAGAGAGTTGTAAGAGGGAGGGAAATGCTGGAGCAATCGTCCAGCAAGGCTTGGGGGGGGGGGGATGCCATGAAGAGGATCTCGGTGACAAGTGTACTGTTTACTTAAGCTGCCTTTGTGCGTGGTGCCAGTGGCCTCTCTCCTGGGGTGTGTTCATTCTAGAACAGATGCTAGAGCCTGGAGCCCATAGTGCCAATAAGAGCAGCCCTATCAGACTAAATACACTTAGTAACCAATTTCCCTAATGAGAGATGCTATGCCATTCTCAAAACATTTAAAAAACAAAACAACTCAAAACCAAAAACAGATGTCCACTCTACTGTGTTGTCAAATACTTCTCGGGCAGAAACTACTCAGAATCACTATTGGAATGTTCAAGAGAGAAGTATAAGAAGAAAGTTTCATTGTTGCGTTGACATTCTGTTACTGTAACAAATAGCCGAGACAATCAGTTTAGGAGGGAAAAAGGTTCAATATGGCTCACAGTTTGGAGGTGTTAGACTGTAATACCTTTCCCCTGTTGCTTTTAAGCAAAGAATTGCATCATGGAGACAGCATGAAACATAGCAAAACTACTCCAGAGACTGAGACAGGACAGGCTGAGGAAGAGGTCCCTCTGACCTCTTCAAGCCTCTCCACCTCTCATTGGTGAGAAGATGTCTTTTAAAGGTTCACTGCCTCTCACAGGTCTATGGCCTAAGAACCACAGCATCAACGCATGGCACATGAGGTCACTGGTTATCATATAACTTGATGCCTGCGACTTCCTTAGCTCCAACTAAGGGGGTAAACCTTGCCTGAGGCATAGGTGAGGCATACCTGGCCCATGCCCAACATCCTATCCCCACCTACACACATCCAGTAAATGTGTGCTGCATGTGACTAGAAAGAAGTCTGTTCAGGTTTTCTGCTTCAGTTTCCACAGGAAAGCTCCAGTCCCCTCTGTCTTTGGTGCCTGAAAATACTAGAACACCTCAGAAGATACAGGCCCTCTTCCCTGCATACCTGAGAGTCCCCGGGGTGGCGGAGATGAGGACAAAGCTGCGCCAGGGAGCAGATAGCTCCCCCCCCCCAACCCCATCCACCTGTGGTCTGCACCATACTTGACTCTAAGGGGATTTTGCAGTCTCCACCATTGAGAGACTATGAGTGGCAGAGATGCTCAATGTTCTGGCTCTAACATGCCCTGATGACCTCCCATTCTGAGTCCCTATAGACATTGTCCTATTGTTCAATTTTGTCCAGGTGCCACACCAGAGTGCCGGAAGTCTGGGAGAGCAGCTGCTGGGGCTTCTTATGGCTGGATGTCCCCTCTGAATCAAGATGATTCACAGGATAGATTTTTTTTTTTAAATGTGACAAATCAAATGTCCACCAGGACACCATGTGACCATTCCTGGTTACACTCATTCCCAGCTACTTTGCTATGTCCTCTTGAGAATAAAAGAAAAAATTAAAATATAATTTGCATATTAAATTATGCAATCCAAAACTTGGAGGAAACCTCACACACCAGGGGACTCCAAGCATGAACCCTAGTTCCCATTGTGAAGGTGAGGTGGGGAAAGGTGAGGAGTCAAGGCCAAGATGTGAGAATCCACGCTTTTATCTCTGGGCTCCTAGAATCTGTCAGGGGGCAAGCTCACGTTTTGAGGTTGAACACACTCGGGGGACACGGTTGATCCTTCCACACTAAATCTTGTATAAATTACTTAATATTTCCAAGTCTCTGTTCTCTCACTTGCAAAATTGCTCAGAATTAAATAAGCTGTAAAATGGCAGGCAAATTGCTGCTTAATAGATGTCCCCCCTTCTCTTCCCTCTATGGAGTTAAGATAAATAGGATTCCTATTTGTGCAATAAGCTAGCTTATATATATTGGTACAATTTTACAGATTAACAACTAGTTTATGTAACCCTTTTAAATATTGCCATGAAAAAGCATCTACATACTCTTAATAAGAATCTTAAATGAAATTATTTTGTTACAAAGAACTTTTGTTTTAAATGGAAAGCATAAAGGCTATAAAAGCTACCAAAGGGACTTTATTATGGCTAAGCAACTGATAGGATATGATTTCTGGGCTTATGGAGATGGAGGTAAACTGGTTTTTGTAAGGCCATGTGCCTGCCTTCTTCCCTGCAGAACTGCCACTAGGTTAAATATTTTATGTTAATTTTTTACCATGCTCATCTTGCTGACACAGAAACAAGAGGCTAAGGGATGTTAAAAGATAGCGTCCCATCGTAGAAGTCTGCCAAACATGAAACTCACACCTGAACTACATTCACAGCTTCTCTTATTTGTCTGGGTTGTAAATGTTATGCACAACTGGCTGCCAGGCAGAAGCAGGAGCAACTGTTTGGTTGCCTGTCCCCATTTCCTGGACCTTAGCAGTGAGGACACACGAGTCCGGTGTGTTTAGAGACTGTTTCAGCACAGCAGAGCTAGGTTCCTGTGGCATCTGATCCTCTTGTCCTGCAAGACCCACAGTCGGGGAGAGGAAACAGGTGAACGCCACGCAGATGGGCGGGGCACCTCTGCTGACCACTGTGCTTCAGTAACCCCGTGTTGTTATAAGGCATCGCTGGGAATTTGCCAACTTCCCTTCAGGAAGCCACTCTGAAATGGAAAGAAGTCTTCCTAAGCAGGAGGAGGGCTGAGCCTTTCCTGTCCTGCCTGTCTTGACTCTTGGAGTGTAAATGAATTTAAACAGATTGCTATTATATGGGAATAAACTGAGAGACTCGGGAGAGGACTGTCCCAAGACACAATGAGATGGTAATACGATATGAGACCTTGTTTGTCTTCTCAGCTGTCCTTAAACACACATCTCCTCATTTGCCTGCTCCTTCAAAATTAACTCACTGGCTGAAAAGGGAATCATCGGAGGCTCTGTTCCCCACTGGAGGAGGAGTCTCTCCAGTAAGTAGAAGGTGCTGTGTGGAATGAACGAAGTGAGAGCCCTGAAGATTTCTCCTTAGGAAATGGATGGCCTCGGGCACAGAGACGCTTCCATGCCCATGACAACTACGGAGTCTGTTTCTTTACTAAACAATGTTGAATGTTTTGCTGTATATTAAATTTGTTTCACTGTAAAAATCTTTGATCTCATGTAAATGTTTTTTTAAAGGAGTTAATTGCTGTCACAGTTTGGGTGACTGCCCGTCACAGGCCCATTTTGTCACCACCAAAGCACTATTGGGATGTAGTGGGATCTTTAAGAGATGGAACCTTAGTAGCCAGGTAGGGTGACACATGCCTGTAATCTCAGAATTCAGAGGCAACGGAAGATCATGACTTAATTAGAGGGCTACACAGCAAACCACAATTTCTCCTCTCTCTCTCTCTCTCTCTCTCTCTCTCTCTCTCTCTCTCTCTCTCTCTCTCTCTCTCCCACCTTTAGAGTAGTTTGAATCAGATGTCTCCCACATTTTGGGGCATTTGAATACTTGGTCCCCAGTAGGTGCAACTGTTTGTGTAGGTTTAGAAGGTGTGGCCTTGCTGGAGGAAGTGCATCCCAGGGCATCCCTGGGGGTGAGCTTTGAGGTTTCAAAAGCCATACACCATTCTGAGTTCCACCTCTCCCACTTCCTGCTTGTGGTTCTAAAATAAGAGCTCTCTACCAGCTGCTCCCGCACCAGCGATAGAGATCCCAGCATCTCCATTGGGATGTGGATAGACAACAGTAAGCTCAAATAAACCCTTCCTTCTCTAAGTTGCCTTGATCACAGTGTTTTACCCCAGCAAGCAGAAAATTAACCAATGCAGACCTACTAGAAAGCCTTTGGGTCATTGGCAAGCGTGTCTTTCAAAGGAGGCTGTAGGTTCACATTCATTATTTTCTACTCACATTTACTGGTATGATGCGAGCAGTTTGACCAATCATGTTCTCTTGC
Organism: Mus musculus; assembly: GCF_000001635.26. NCBI lineage: Eukaryota > Metazoa > Chordata > Mammalia > Rodentia > Muridae > Mus > Mus musculus. The sequence continues at coordinate 181,504,197 of NC_000067.6, read as the reverse complement.
AATGGGCCCCAAAGCAAGGAGACCAATTGATTGTCTGGAATCTCCCACACCGTGACCAAAATACCTCTTTCTATTTAAAGGCCAATCCTCTCAGGTGTAGGACTGTGAAAGGTAGCCTTGTTCCCAGTTGAGCTAAGGCTCAAAACAACTGTGATTCTGAAGGGATGGTAGACATTTAGCCTGTTCCAAGACACAAGGCCGCAGCTCTCCATAGATTTGTGGCCAACAGTCACATAATAGCAACACTCCAGTCCCCTCCACATGTAGAGGATGTGACCTGTGGCCACATAGTCTCAAGGGAGATCTCCATTTTAATGAGGTACCTAAAGACCTGGAGGCCTTAGCCAATGAACTCCCCAACCTCAGGCCCACCCTGAGAATCAGGATAAGTTTTTACTCATCCACTTTCCACCATGACAATAAATGCATTAAAACCATGGACTGCCTCTTTTCATCAGGATCTGCCATGGAGAGGCATGGAGAAGGCCTTTGCCTACAGAACTGCAGTCTAATCTCCCATAGAAGGCCTCTCTGCACCCCCAGCCATGGCTGCCACCAAGCCCAGCCCACTGCCACCGTCAAACCAAGAAACCTCACCATGGGACCAGCCAGAGCTCCCTTCTCCCCCAGCCCCCACCCCAGGCTAGATCCAGCCTGCAGGCCCCCACTCCATTCTCAGCTCTTACATGCCTGGGTGTCCGAGAGCCTGAGAACCAGATGGTCCTGCCCTCTTTGCAGGCCCTGGGAACCCTCAGCCAGCCCCGGCTGTCCCCTGCACCTCAGACTGTGCTTCCCCTCAGACTATATTTCCCTACCCCCAAAGCAGTGTCCCTGGGCTTCCCCATAGCCTGATACCCACATGGCAACCATGGCAACAGTGTGGGGTAAGTACAGTGAACTCCCTCTTCCTGGCCCCCTAAACAGCAGAGCCCCGTGGCAGAGCAGACACAGAACCCCATAACCCTACACTCAGGTATGTGTCTTGGTAATGCCAAACCAACCAACACTAGCACAGACCATCATTGTACTACCCTGACTAAATCACTGCTTTCTGCAGGTTTCTTCTTTGTGAACTACTAGTTACAGCACATCTGTGGGAATTGTGTGCATCTCTCTTTTGCTTGACTGCAGTCCTGTTATGGGAACTTGGTTTGCTGAACTCTTGCCATTGAACATTTATAATAATACAAAAACAATTTTTAAAGCTTTATTTATTTATTTATTATTTATTTTATGTATATGAGCATGCTATCCCTGACACACCAGAAGAGGGCATTGGATCCAGTTACAGATGGTTGTGAGCCGTCACGTGGTTGCTGAGAATTGAACTCATGACCTCTGGAAAAACAGCCAGTGAGTGCTCTTAACCACTGAGCCATCTCTCCAGCCCACAAAACAATTTTAATGTCTACATATTGGTTTATCAGCCCACGAAATGATTTTAATGGCTACACATTGGTTTCATATATATGTACACACACACACACACACACACACACACACACACACACACACACACACACTAATTTACTTGGCCAGCTCTTCTTATCCTGAAGTTTTAATTTTTATTATGATAAGAAGCTTTGTGATCAGCATGCATCTCACATTTCTTTCTGCACATATCTCTGTTCATTTCGTTATGATTGATTGATAACCACAAGATTATTAAATTAGAGGGTATAAATATATTGCTGAGCTGCCCTCTGGAAACACTGTGATATTTTACAATCTGCACCAGACTGTGGAGAGGCAGATGGTAATAGAGAGGAGGGTAGGATGAGGATGTGGGGAGGAATAGACAGGGATAGGGACGCCTTGTAGATGACATACAGCTGAATTACTCAGTATGACCCCTGAAGCTTGTTTCTGCTCCAGCACTGTCGTTGAAGGTGCTAGGCAGCTTTAGAAATTTGGTTCCCAGGCACAGATGCCCACTGCCCAGTGCTTCTGAGTAACCCACTACAGCTGCCCAGACTTGAATAAGTGTACCCTAAAGGCCCGTGTGCCAAAGTCTTGGTGCCCTCGAGGATGGTGTTAATGAGAGGAGGTAGCAATTTTAAGTGGAGGAGGGGCTTAAAAAAATTGTCAAAGGGGATTGTGGGATTCCAGCCTCTTCCTCTTTTTCTCTTCACTTCCTGGTTGACGAAAGCGGTTCTATTTCACAATGTGCTCCCCCATGATGCATTGCTTCTCCAGAGAGCTGATGCTTCGCTGCCGCTCCATCATGAACCTTTAGAACTCTGAGCTAAATCAAACTGTTGTGTTTAGTTATCTCAGCCGGCTCAGCAGAGGTGGGAAGCTGTTTCCCCTCAGGGTTGCCATCTGAATTCGCAGAGAGTCTAACAATACGGGAAGTCACACAAGAAGTTTTTGGTTTGAGAACCTAATAGGATTTTCTTTTCCTCTTTTGAAAAGGTGAGATGTCATGACATCATCGGTCATATTGCCAAAAAACCAGTCATTAGAAAATTTTCAAATTACAAAAGTGACCACAGGCTTTCCTTATTTTTTCTTCCCTAAATTTATATCCTTTTATTTTAAAATTTCCCACACTGTATACCCAAACACTGGAGATAGAATAAAATAATGTTAGCAATAAGCCAAACTGAGTCTTCACAAAAACACCCATTGGCAATGTTCTTTCTCTTCCGGGCTTTTCTTTACATATGTAGTGTTACGAGTAGCTTTTGCTACCTGCCTTTGCTCTGGGAAAGGGCCATGCTACCAGCCCCTTTCCAGCTTCCCTTGAATCCATGGATAAGAGACACACACATAGTTGTTCATTTTCAACTTGCCTTCTTGGCTCAACTGTTGGGTGCTACCATCTCCTGCCTGGAAAACATGCCCTTATTATCCTCTCAGCTCTGCTCCTACCACCTGTCCTAACTTTAGTCAGTCAGTTGAATCTAGTCCCTGCTAAATATCTCTGACCATTCGCCTATAGGAGTGACCACAGCCTACCGTTCTTCCTGAGACCTCACATGGTTGCCTGGTTCTCCTCTCTCCAAAGTATAGCAAACTCTCCTCTCTTTCCTTGTGTCTCCCTTTTCCTCCTGGGACCTGGAAGTCCCCACCCCCTGTACCTTCTGCCCAGCAATTAGCCCATGGGGCTTTCTTTACTAACAGATCAAAAACCAATTGGGGAACAGGACCCCAGCATCAGAACTATCCTTACAATGTGGCTGGTCTTCTTCTTCTTCTTCTTCTTCTTCTTCTTCTTCTTCTTCTTCTTCTTCTTCTTCTTCTTCTTCTTCCTCCTCCTCCTCCTCCTCCTCCTCCTCCTCCTCCTCCTCCTCCTCCTCCTTCTTCTTCTTCTTCGTGGCTGTAGATACCATCTTAGACTAGCCAAACTCTATTTCGAATGTTAATCCAAATCTCTGTCGCCTTCCTTTATAAGTCCACTGGAAAAGTTCCTTTCTATAAGCAAACTATGCCAAAAGCTTTATGAAAAAAACTTTCATAGGTGCCTCTAATCTCACCAGGTTTTTAGATATAAAACAGTAATAGCTAATTACAACTCACTGAGTGCTTACTTTCCTCAATACCTTTGCATGTATTACACAACAATTTGCAACTCTTCAAGGCAAATAGCGTTCCCATCTTGTAGATGAGGGAACTGAGAGCCATAGAGATTCATTTTCTTTAAGATGCAAAATAAACCCAAGGATTTGGCTGACCTAAAGCCCCACTGTTCAAAGAACTCCCTACATTTTCTTCAAACAGTAAGAGTATCACATTGCATCAAGAAGAACAAATACTTAAGTGTCTTGACACACAATGTATCTCATTACTTCTGCTATATTGTCCTCCATTTGGGAGGTTTTAATTGTATGGATTTATGTCTATTGGAGTTGTAGCTTATAATTGCCATATGCTAGTCTTTCTCTCTGTTCTAGGCTTTGAAGGTTAGTAAATATTCTTGACTTTTTCTCTTCTATTTTTTCTATAGTTTGCCTTTTAAAAGCATGTAACTTCTTATTTTATAAAAATGTAGTTTAATATATTGAATTTAATAAGTATAACTATAATAAATTTCTTCTCAAATTCCTGCCCACTCACCTTAAATTCTTGGAGGATGGACAAATATCAGATTTTTTTACATGTGATAGCATGTTTATATTAATTTAGTGCCTCCTGCATGACAGATATTCATCCAAATTAAAACAACATTTTAAAATTATAATTCTTAACTGCTATGAAGAAAATAGGAGTGCTACATAACCCAGGTAAAAATAGAAATGATGTTTATTACCATAAGGAAATAACACAACATATTACTCAATTAAATAGAACAATTGAATTTCAAAGAATTAATGTCTTCACCAAATGTGATATCTTCTATGCAGCCTAGCACTGAAGAAGCTGAGGAGAGAGGATCTTGAGGTCAAGACAGGTCTGGGCTAAATAAAGATTTCTGCCTCAAAAAACCCAAATCTATCTTTGTCTCTCTGTCTCTCTGTCTCTCTCTCTATTTCTCTGTGTCTCTCTCTGTGTCTCTCTCTCTCTCTCTCTGTGTCTCTATCTCTGTCTCTCCCTCTGTCTGTCTCTGTCTGTCTGTCTGTCTGTCTCTCTCTCTCTCTCTCTCTCTCTCTCTCAACACACACACACACACACACACACACACACACACACACTGGAGGGGGAGACCAAAGTCTAATTCGGAGTCTTGTTTTATAACCCTATAACAATCTTGTAGTTTTCTACAAATACATTGTTTGTTATTAACGCGTTCTCACGCCCGGCCAGGAAGAACACAGCAAACCAGAATCTTCTGCGGCAAAACTTTATTGCTTACATCTTCAGGAGCAAGAGCGTAAGAAGCAAGAGAGAGAGAAAACGAAACCCCGTCCCTATTAAGGAGAATTATCCTTCGCCTAGGACGTGTCACTCCCTGATTGGCTGCAGCCCATCGGCCGAGTTGACGTCACGGGGAAGGCAGAGCACATGGAGTGGAGAACCACCCTCGGCACATGCGCAGATTATTTGTTTACCACTTAGAACACAGCTGTCAGCGCCATCTTGTAACGGCGAATGTGGGCGCGGCTCCCAACATCTCCCCCTTTCCTTTTAATAAGAGCAAATAGGCCACCCATATTAATGAGAGTGGAGATAGAGGTCAAATCCCCAGTGTGTAGGTAAAGGAGCCATGTACAGGATTAGCTCTTAGGCTCACAGGCTTTTACCCAGAGCAACCCTGACCTGCTCCTGTGTCGTTTTGCCTGGAGAGAAGGACACTTGGACACTCAACCTTCTTGAAAGATGACATGTCTCCCTAGAATAGGCTCATATATGCCGCAGAGCCTTTCTACTGCAGTGCTTAGCCGTGCAACTCTCTCGGGCTGCTGAAGCACACTCACTCTATCCCGTGCAATGAGACTAGCCTCATGGGATATAAGAGCTGAGTGGCCAGCGACCTATTGCCTAAGCATAGATATATCAGGGGAAGCTCCATGTTCTAGTCCTGCAAGCGCCTGGGCAATAACCACCTTGTCTCTCCTAGTTTGGGCCTTAAGCTTACAGACCAATCAAAGAAGCAACACTAATCCACAGCAAAGTGTATCTCCAAATAATATTAATCCCACCCATTTTTTAAAGAAAGAAAATGCTGAGGAGATCCAATTGGGTAATCCTTTGGTCAGGGACAGGTCCAAGCGCGTGGAGTTGACCTGAAGTCTCAATTCCCGAAGGATCTGTTCAAATTCAGCCGTCCAATTCTGTAACATATACTGAAAAAGACTTTTTGACAAATTAGCTGTCCTAGTAAATTTCTCATACTGAATGGAAGTAACACACAATCTCGGAAACTTTTGTTTACACCCCAGCTGAGTTATTTGTCATAATACATTTAGTTGTTTCTGGACAAGATCTATGCGTTGATTAACCAGCATGAGACCTCCCTGTATCTTGACATTAGCTGAGGCCTGTTTATCTATGACTGTAGTCACTGAGGCTGACAAAGTGTTAATGGTGTCAGTCGTCTGGACCTGTCCAGACAGAGCCAAGGCTGTCTGAATTAAGGCCAAACCCAGTTCCCAGTTAGTGGTAAAAAAGCAGGAGAATACTTGAGCATTATACATCACCGTCATTGGGAGTGGAAATATCGACATTATCCCCCAACGCTGCTCTCTCTTTATTATTGACGCCCTGGACATCACCAAGACGAGGGACATTAGTATTCTCTTGGTCAGTCTGGATTTTTCGGGTGAGTCTTTCTGGTATCCAAAATGGGTTGTCTTCATTCTGTGGGAAAACACAGATAGCTCCCCTGGATCTTATCAAAATAGGATCCGGGCCATACCATTTATTATCAAGGACATTTTTCCATTTAACCATCTCATTGGGCCTATCTGGCTCTGTACAATGACGTTCAGCCGCAGTATGGCCATGAGCATCAATATTTAAAAAATTGAGTGTAAAGAGTGCCAAAGACACAGACACTCTTGGTGCTCGGGGTAAAATCTCTTCAATTCCCCTCTTCTGTTTTATAAGATAGGTTTTGAGGGTGCGATGCGCACGCTCAACAATACCCTGTCCTTGAGGGTTGTATGGAAGTCCAGTTAGGTGGGTTACGTCCATCTGACGGCAGAACTGTTGGAATTTTTGAGACGTATAAGCTGGTCCATTATCAGTCTTAAGGAGTCTGGGTTTCCCCCAAGCACTCCATGCCTCAAGACAATGTTGAATCACATGTGAGGCTTTTTCTCCGGTTAACGGAGAGGCAAACATGATGCCAGAACATGTGTCAATGGACACATGGAGATATTGAAGTTTTCCAAAGGAAGAAACATGTGTAACATCCATTTGCCAGACCTGTAGAGGTCGAATACCGCGTGGGTTAATTCCCACATGAGGAACTGGCAAGGACTCACAGCAGCTTTGACATTGAGTAACAATGTCACGGGCTTCTTTTCTTGTCAGGGAGAAACGACTGCGTAATGTTTCAGCCGTCACATGAAAATTGTTATGAAAATTTCTTGCAGCCTCTACCGGGGATGATAGGGCAGCAGCCACCACTTTAGTGGCCTTATCTGCCAAATCATTTCCCAGAGCCATGGGGCCAGGTAGGCCTGAATGGGCTCTAACATGAGTAATATAAACAGGAAATCTTCTAGATAACAAAACTAATTGTATTTGCTGAAAAATATTGGCAACTCTACTGGAAGGCTTAATCACTCCAGCCACTTCTAAAAGATTTACTGCATTAACCACATAACAGGAATCTGACACAATATTAAGGGGTTCTAAAAAGGTTTTTAAAACTTCTAAGACCACTAAACATTCTACCACTTGAGGTGAATTTTCATTATATTGTTTGGATACCACTTTACCATTAGCCACATAGGCACCTATGCCAGTTTTTGATCCATCAGTATATACCACAATCCCATTTTTAAGTGGGTTTCTTACTGTTATTTGTGGAAACACAACAGATTGATTTTGGGCAAACTGTAAGATTGGATGTTTTGGATAATGGTTATCTATTTTTCCTGAAAAGGAGGTAACTAAAACTGCCCAATCATTAGATGTGGCTGCCAAGGTTTGAACCTGTGCAGCGGTATAAGGTACAATTAAAAGATATGGACTTCGCCCAAAGTGGGTGATTGCTGCTTTTAGGCCTTTAAGGGCAAGCTGTGCAATTGCATCAGGATACCAATCTATTATTTTAGCTGGGGATACGTTTGGATGGATCCACAACAATGGCCCATTCTGCCACAAAACTGCAGTTGGCAATTGTGCTGTCTTAAAGACACACAAACTGAAAGGCTGCGAATCCTCAATACGTTGTAATTGTGCATTCTGTAAGGCTTTTTCCACCTTTTGTAAGGCCTGGTTAGCAGCTAGAGTAAGAGCCCTAGGGGAGGAGATATGAGGATCTCCTTCTAAAATACTAAACAAAGGCCTTAACTCAGCAGAAGGAATCTTTAAAAAAGGTCTGAGCCAATTAATATCTCCCAACAGCTTTTGAAAATCATTTAAGGTATGGAGGTGATCTCTTCTTATCTCTACCTTTTGGGGCACAATCTTATCTGGGGACACCACAGAGCCCAAGAATTGTCCTGTATCAGAAATTTGGACCTTTTCTGTGGCTATCTGTAAACCCCACTGACTTAAAGTTTTAAGTAGAAAAGGATATGCCTTTTGTAGCATGGTAAGGTCTTTATGGCACAGGAGGATGTCATCCATGTAAAGGAGCAAAATTAAAGAGGGGAATTGTTCCCTCACTGGCAAAAGAGCTTCTTGTACATAAAGTTGACACATAGTAGGACTATTGGACATTCCCTGTTCTTGATGTCCTAACCCTTTTCCTTCTTTATAACCCATCTTTGCCATGATATTTTTTGCTTTAGCTGAATACCCTCCCGATGGGGCGTTTTCATTGGACAAAATAAGGCCCAAATGCTGCATAATATCCCTTCCCCAGAGGTTAACCGGGAGTGGGAGCACATAAGGTATGAATTTCCCTTGCTGTCCTTCAGAGGATTCCCACGTCAAGGCAATGGAGCTTATAGTGGGACATGATTGATAACCTAGGCCCTGTAATGAATGAGATGACTCTGTGGTGGGCCATGCTTTGGGCCACCAATGTGTAGAAATTATACTTTTATCTGCTCCGGTATCAAGGATGCCTTCAAACTCTTTTCCGTTAATCTTAAGGCGGAGCTTAGGTCTATCATTTAAAGATACAACCAAATAGGCAGAATCATTTCCTGAGGAGCCCATTTTCTTTATCTCAGTTCCTGCAGATTTCTCCCTGGTATTATCAGGGAGGAGCAGCAGCTGAGCTATCCTAGCTCCTTTACTAATAGAAAAAACGCCCTTAGGGCTTGAGCACAGGACCTGTATTTCAGGGGAATGTTGACAATCCATAACTCCAGGGTGGACTACTAAGCCCTGTAAGGTGAGTGAACCCCGGCCGAGAATAAGGCCCATGGTTCCCGGGGGCAAGGATGGTATAGGCTCCACTGGCACCGGCTGAATACTCATTTGAGGCATTAATAGGAAGTCGGAGGCGGCACGCAGGTCCACCCTTGTGGGTCTTCCTGGGTCGCCTCTCTGACTGCTTCTTGGGTCCTGACAAACCGGTTCCCATATCTTTGAGGGCCCTGGGACCGAGGGCCCGATGACCCGTTTTTTGGCACATCAGTTGATTGACTATCAGGTGGGGGAAGGATTCTGCCCTTTATATCCCTCACAGAGCGACACTGGTCAGCTCTATGATAACCCTTGCCACACTTAGAGCAAAGAGTGAGAGTCCCCCCCTGTTTATCTGGAGCTCTGCAATCTTTCTTAAAATGCCCAGGCTTTCCGCAATTAAAACATGTCCTCTGATCATTTCTGCTCATGGAGCGGTTCTGAGATTGGAGGATGGCGGCCGCTAAGCCTGCATTGGTGAGAGGTCCCCCAAGCTCTCGACAGACCCTGAGCCAGTCTTGTAAGCCTTTGTTCTTTCTTGGGGCTATGGCCGCTCGGCACTCCTTTGTGGCTTGCTCATAGATTAGCTGTTCTACCAGAGGCGCGGCTTGCTCTGAATCTCCAAAAATACGCTCTGCTGCCTCTGTCATTCTGGCCACAAAATCTGAGAAGGACTCCTGAGGTCCCTGGACAACTTTTGTTAATTGACCAGTGGTTTCACCTGCTCGGGAGAGCGCCTTCCAGGCCCTAATAGCCGTGGAGGAAACTTGGGCATAAGCTCCCCAATGGTAGTTTGTTTGATCAGCAGAATAAGCTCCCTGACCCGTTAACAAGTCAAAAGTCCAATCTCTCTGCTCTGGAGTCAAAGCAGCTGCGTTTGCTCGGGCCTGCGCTTGTGCAGTTTCATGCCAAAGAGCTCTCCATTCCATATATTTGCCCATACTAGGGAGAGCGGCTTTTACAACCGTTTGCCAGTCGGCAGGAGTTAGTGCCATGCCGGCAAGCCTGTCTAACTGCACCAAGGTAAAATTAGCATTGGTTCCGTATTTACGGACCGACTCGGCGAGTTCTTTAATTTGTAAGTATTCTACCGGAGCGTGGACACGCCCACCCTCGGCTCCTTCAAAGACCGGAAATGCCTGTTGTATTTTCCTTTGTTCCTCTCTGGGAATGAATGAGTCTGCGCACTGCCTCTCTGCGCATTGTCTCTCTGCGCAGGGCTGACGCACTACGCAGGGCGGGGACTCCGCATAGAGCGGACCTTGAAGCCGACTGCCCTGAGGCCAATCAGCAAACTGGCCTTCGCCAGCCGCTTTTGGCTTCCTTAACTGATTAGCTAGCACTTTACCTGGCTGGTACCCTTTTTTCTCATAATGAGCTGCTTCTTCCTCCCAGTCTGTTTCTTCAGAGGAGAATTCATCATCTGATTCAGAGCTACCAAGAGCTGGCTCCCCGAGCCCATCCAGCGATGAGCACAGGCTCCTTTTCCTAGAGACCTCCGCTAATTGATCTTTCTTCTTTTCCCTTTTTCCTCTTTTTCTTCTAATCTCTCTCCAGGTATTCCTACCTAACCTTAACTTTTCCTCGGGTTCAAGACCCTTGGAAAGGCCTGTATACTTATTTTGTGTACCATATTTCCTCTTTGTTCCTACTCTCTCTCCCCACTTTACTTCTGATAGCTTGTCCTGAATTTCCTCTAGAATTTTCAGCCCTATCTTAATCACTTGATAACATGTGAAAAGGAACAAAAGGGCTCCTAACACCAGAAAAAATTCAAGGCCAAACATATTCCACTTTACTTCTGATAGACTGTCTTGAATTTCCTTAGAAAGTTCAAGACCAGACTTACCTCGTAAAGCTGTACTCACTGGTACTCTCGTTCCCCAGCTGAAAAGTTCTGAATTCATACAGTTGAATCCTTCTTAACAGTCTGCTTTACGGGAACCTTTATTACCGCGACCCGCAGTTCTGGTTCTGGAATGAGGGATCTTCCTTGCGCCAGTCCCGAGTTTTTTCTCGTCCCGGAATTCGGCACCAATTGTTATTAACGCGTTCTCACGCCCGGCCAGGAAGAACACAGCAAACCAGAATCTTCTGCGGCAAAACTTTATTGCTTACATCTTCAGGAGCAAGAGCGTAAGAAGCAAGAGAGAGAGAAAACGAAACCCCGTCCCTATTAAGGAGAATTATCCTTCGCCTAGGACGTGTCACTCCCTGATTGGCTGCAGCCCATCGGCCGAGTTGACGTCACGGGGAAGGCAGAGCACATGGAGTGGAGAACCACCCTCGGCACATGCGCAGATTATTTGTTTACCACTTAGAACACAGCTGTCAGCGCCATCTTGTAACGGCGAATGTGGGCGCGGCTCCCAACAATTGTTCAATTCTCACTGTTAAGGTTATTTGTAGCCATTTCGTAGCTTTACATCTATTGTAATCTGGCCCCAGGTTTTACTAAATTTTATCACCTGTTTTTAATGTTAGCAAAGCAGGTTAGTGATCATTATTTAAGGAATTGGGTATCTAACTACGTTATCAAGCTCATTAATTCTTTCATTTTTTCAGTATTACTCTTTAGATATTATCTCACCTGAACAGAATAACAGCTTCTCGGTAGCATTATCTTGGTTTCTTTCCATTCTATTTTTATGAAGCTGGACAGATTATCTAGGAAGCTAAATGATAACAGCTGATATGAGCACCTTGACTGTACCCTATTTGATGAAAATGTCTTCATCAAAATCACGTTTCATCTGATGCTGGCTCATGCTTAAGTACAATATCTTTTTAATCAGGTTAAAAAAGTTGCCATCTGTTCCTAATTTTAAAGGAGCTTTTGTTAGGAACAGGTGTTGAATTTGATCATTTCTGCGATCCCCTGTGTGTTTCCTTAATGGTCTCTTACATAAGATCATTATTTCTTAAGGTTATTAGCTGTAGCAATGGTCATATTTGGTCCTGGCATTTGCAGGTTCTTTCTTTTCAATGTTGCAACAATATTCCCTGTCCCCTGGCTGTATCCAGCAGCCTTGGATGGGAAGAACAAAAACAGAAGTTTGAAAAACAATGGTAGGATCTGGAGAGATGACTCAGGGGGTTGAGGCATTTGATCTATAATCATAAGGATCAGAGCTGAGATCCCAGAATCCATGGAATAATACAGGCTTCACTGCAAACACCTGTAACTCCATCCCTAGGTAGGATAGAAACAAGAGGATTGCTAGGGCTTGCTAGCTTCTAGACTAGCCAAGATCATGCATACCAGAGCTGCAGGGAGAGATACTGACTCGAAGGACAGTCATGGAGTGATGGGGGAGGATACCCGATGCTTTCCTCTGGCCTCTGTGTGCATGCAAGTGCATACATACATATGTACACCTCAAGTGGACACTGCTTGTGGGACTCTAAACCCACAAAAGGACCTGAGTTCCTAGCAGGTAACCAAAGACTACTGTAAAATGTTCAGTCCTTTAGAAGGATGTCCATTATTCTAAGATAGATAATGGCGCTGACGAGGGAAGAACTATTGTACTGGAATACATTCTTCTCCTGGAATGCTGGCCTAGGACCTGGCCCTCTGTAGAGTGAGGTGAGCTTGGTAAGAGGACAAGGCCAAACATTCCTCAAGAGGTGAAATGAACTCACCATCAAGTTCTGACCTGGTGTTAGTGAACTTGGAGGAGAGAGTTCTTCAAGGGATTTCCTGTTCAGACTCAGCATCTTCTAAGAGCAGCATCCATGAGCCCTCACTTGCCCCTTTGCCTATTCCACTGCCTGACATGCAACCAGTGTTTAAGTGCACACCACTTATGTGTCCAGCACTGTGCTGGAATGTTCCCAAATCCAGTGCAGTAAGGACAGAAGATCAGCAAAGGGCTGTCAGTGAGAAGATAGTTGATTCTCCTGTTCTTGAGAGGCAGGGACAGGGCACCCTGATCAGTGACATGCAGGGAGGTACTCAAATCCCTGAGCAGGTGGGGGAGGAGGAGGAACTGTGGGTGGTAGCCTGTACTGTGGTCTGTGGAAATGAACGGGCAAGGGCAAGGAAGGTTTAGACTTGGATAGACTGAGTAATCTCAGCTGTGTCTGAGACTGTCTACTGCCATCCCTGAGGGATTTAGGACATGGGCACAGCTGGCCCAGAGGAGGGCTCTCTGTGGGAGCTTTTTGAAGGGCTGAGGGCCTTGGGTTGTCAGCCATGACATGAAAGGTGCAGAGGCTATGGACCTTTCACCTTGTCTAGGAATCAGTTACCTTGCAAGGAGCAATCTCTCTAGGACCAGCAGGTGAGGTAAAAATATTAGAAATTTAAAATCCATGTCTAATACCTGGGACATATAATCAGTAACATGCAGAAAGCCATGAGAAGGATCAGAGATTGTGTTTCATGGAGACGTTGGGAAAATTCTTCTGATAAACCATGAGTGTGAGCAGGAGGGAGTGCGCATGGGGGATGGGATGGGGTTTCTGGAGCAGAAACTGGGAAGGGGGGATACATTTGAAATGTAAATAAATAAAATAACCAATTAAATAAAAAACCATTAACTTGGCTCTGATGGTACAGCAAAGGACCAGATGGCTGAGTTCTTGAAGCCGTCCGATTGAAAACTATATAAAGAACACAGAAGAAGTTTTCACCCTTTGCCTGCTTGCTCTAGTTCTCACTGATAAGCCCATCATTCACTCGCTGGCTTTTGATCCAACTTCTTCTGGATTCTGGTGTATTCTTTTTTTTTTTTTAATTTTTGTTATTACGTATTTTCCTCAATTACATTTCCAATGCTATCCCAAAAGTCCCCCACACCCTCCCCCCCTACTCCCCTACCCACCCATTCCCATTTTTTGGCCCTGGCGTTCCCCTGTACTGGGGCATATAAAGTTTGCCTGACCAATGGGCCTCTCTTTCCATTGATGGCCGACTAGGCCATCTTTTGATATCTGGTGTATTCTTAAGACCTCCTGGGACATCCAACCTTGTGGCCTAACAAGCGCTGGATTCTTGGACCTTCTGTTGGTAGACAGCCATTGTTGGACTATATGGACCACAACCTGTAAACCATTTTACCATACCCCACCTCGGTCAGAGGAGAAGGGGAAAGGGGATAGGGGAAGGATTGTAGGAGGACAGTGAGCAGGATGTAAAGTGAATAAGTAAAAGATAAAATTAAATAAAATAAGGCTCCATCTCCCTCTCTCCCTCTCCATATGTGTGTGTGTATACACACACACACACACACACACACATATATATATATATATATATATATACACATATATATGTATACTCTCTGTATATATACGTACATACGTACATACATTCATGTATTCACTCATTCTGTAGAGGACCCTAACTAATAGGAAAGCCAATGCTACTTTGTAATTCCTAGAGAATAGCCTGTGCCTGACTTCCATTATTCTCCTCGTTTCCTGAAAACAAAGAGGTTTTAAGAAAAGAACATAGGATTCCCCTGCTTGCGGAGGAATCGCCCAGAGGCTCAGCATGAGGAGGGCGTGGAGATCCCTCTTGGCGTGACTTCCTTTCCACCTTCCCCAAGAGCTAAAGAGGAACCAGCCAGATCCACATGGTTTAGGTTTTATGGAAAACTGGTCTTTTGTGCTGGTTCCTCAGCTGACCACGTACTGCAGGATCTGCTTTGCTGATAGCCTAGGAGAGGTGGCTCACATGGAAGGGTGGGTTTATTTGTTTGTTTTTAAGAATTTTATAAAGCAAGAGCTCAAACCTTCTGTTCAAAATATGAAATCTAGGACAGGGAATTGGGCTCAGTGGTAAAGCACGCGCCTGGGGTACACAAAGCCCCAGCTCCACCTTCAGGGTCAGAGAAAAGAGAGAGATGGGGCAAGCTCTAGTTTTTTATTTAGTTCTACTTCTGTGGGATAAGGAAGTATAGATTTTCTTCTGGCTTATTTAAAAGAAAACTCCTAACACTGGTGTCATTTAGAAAACAGAGACCAAACTCAATTTCAGTCCATTACCAGGATAACTAAGGTTAAGGAGGAAACCAACAGGAACCATAGCATTGTTTTTTATAATTCTTGTGCTTTTGGAGGTCCCATCTAACTAAAACAGCAGCTTTATAATTCAGAATACCATTGAGAAAGTGGAAGAATCATTTTTATCCTTCTGAGATGATTTACACCAGCAATTGTCGGGCTGCATCATTTCCCAGCTAAGCGATATAATTCCATTTTCAGCATCCGGGGAAAATGAAGAGGCTAAGAATCTGAATCCTTACGGTTTTGTAAGAGAAAGAATAGCATGGAAGTATTGATTAATGAGTTGTGGGGCATGAAATGTTTTTATCTCTGTACTTAAAAGCAATTCTGTTTTTTACACATGTTCTCAAAGAATATCACAGAACAGCCAGTTCTAAACCATGGCAACATGTTTTAAGCCCCTCCTACCCTTTCTTCCCTTTACTGTCTTGATCATGCATCTTGCTGACCAAGCCTGTCTTATTTCTGGCTTGGAGCCATTGCTCCTCTGATAATTTGTTCTTGTCCTGGAGACTCCTCCATTCCCACTTCTTTTTTTTTCCCCCCTGTATATTCATTTTCCTCTCTGATGAAAATGTTCTGGCCTTTCCTATGCACTGGCCAGAAAGATCCAGAGGGTTTATGAAGGAGGGGTAGGTGGTGAGGGATCTTCTCCATGGTCAGGGAATACGGAAGAGGCTATAAATCACGAGATTTAATGTTTTTCTTTGTGACTTGTCATCAATGTAGACTATTTAATCAAGATAGGACTAGAAAAAGATGAACTTCAAAATCCATCTGGCACACTTTTGGTCGAGACCTGAGTTGTTTGTTGGTCATGGTGGAGAGGGAGTAGGCAGAAGGGCAAAGCCACCTGTCAGTCCATCCATCCTTCTGTCCGTCAGCAGGGGTCTGTCCAAGTCCTCCCTGCCTCTCCACAGAGTCTGAGTCTCTTCAGGGGGTTTCCCATTCTCGCAAGCCTTTTCTTAGTTTATTTGTAAATGCTGTTGACTTTGTTTCCCGTGCTGAGATTAACCACTTTCTGACACTTCTACTGCACCACCCTAATTTAAGCCGTGACCAATCTCCCCCACCAACTGTTGCCAGGCAACAGTTTATTTAAAAACAAACAAACAAGCAAACAAACCTGTCGATACCTGAGTAGCTTAAAGCAACACTAATATCATTGAATTCTTCCAGTCTAGAAATTTTAGATGGGTCTCACTGAGCTAAAATCAAGTTAACAGGGCTGGTTCCTTCTAGAGCCTCCAGAGAAAAACCCACACCCTGTCTTTTCCTATCTTCATATACTGCCATCTCAAAGTCCAAAAGGGCAGGGGAGGCCTTCCCATCTCTGCTTCCCCTGCCTCTCTGCCACAACCCCATTCTCTCCCTTAAAGAACTCTTGCGTTGACCTTAGTTTCCCCTTGGGACGACCAAGAATTGTTTCTCCATCTTAGGAACAGCTGATTCACAATGGAGGCTCTATCTGCAACTTTAATCCCTCCTCGTTGTGTGAAATAGCATCTCTGCACTTTCTGAAAGCATCGTTGGGAGGCATTGCTTTGCTTAGCATGACCCCCCCCCCAAGCTTGCTTCCCACCCTTTTCTGGCTTTAATCTTCTTACTCTGCAACAACATGATCCCATGTGTTAGATCACTTCCCACACCACCTTGGAGTGCTCAGTGCCTTCTCACACCCCTAAACCCAGCTGCTGCTCTGTTAACAATACATTTGCAAATAGTGGGTACTCCTGTTCTGCCTGGGTCATCTCTGCACCATGGGATTCAGGTTGCAGTCAATTTATTACAGTATGTGGGCTGTCTTTAGCTAAATTCAGGAGTAAGGCTGCTCCTGTACTCTGTGTTATCTTTGCCCTTGCTTTGTGGTATAGATTGGTCTTTGAATCATCTGTAGCTCATGAAAACTGGGATAGCATGAAATCCCCCCAGGTCTTGAAAGCTTGAAGACAAATGTTAGGTGGAGGCAGGCAGTATATGAAGGGCTTAATTTCATGGCGCCCTAATGTGTAAATCGTGGTAAACATTATCGAAAGCCTTGCAGAGAAAGTCTGAAAATTATGCTGGCCTTGTTTTCTGTTTTGTATGTTCACTTAGCCTAACCAGCATTAATGATTAAAACTAATTTAAAAGCTCCTTTCTGTCCCATGCTCATTCCTCTCTTAGACTCCAGTTCCCAGGTGATCAGGATAATAGTTTGCGGTCCTCCCATGCTCAGGAGATGGGCCATGCCAGATAACCTGAGAAAAGGGGCCCAAGGTAAGGAATGATATTTCTTCCTAGGATCTTGGGTCAGCCTGAGGCAGGGCACTAGCTTCTCTGTCCCAGGATTCCCTCCTTTTGTTTTGTTTTTGGCGGGAACTTTCTGTGTAGTCCAGGCTGGCCTGGAACTCACTCTGTAGATTGGGCTGACCTTGAACTCAGAGATCTACCTGCCTCTGCTTCCCGAGTGCTGGGATCAATGGTGTTTGCTGGTCTCTCTATGGGATGAAAATGAATGGGGCCAGTCAAAGTTCTCCCTGCACATGCTAAGTCATTATTCTTTAGACAGAAAGAGTTGTTTCTGCTTTAGGCTAACAGAACAAGCAAATATTCTCCCAATATACACTCCTCTCTTTGTCCACACATGTACTCCCTTTTTAGTTTTAATTAAAACTTATTAACCTGCATTGTGATTTCTTCTTTAAACATAAAGTATTTCTATAAGAAACCCACGCTCACAAACTCACACTCTGAACTCACTGTAAGAGAAAACTTAATGTTAAATAGGGAAATGTGGTTTAAACGTTAAATTTGTTCACAGTTGGCTACCCTAAGAGTTGGTGATGATTCAGGAATCCTTGACTGAACAACAATCTAAGAGTCTTTGCTGATTGATCATCGAATCCACACAGATGCTACTACTCCTGGCTTGTGTTTCAGATGTCACAAGATCAAGATAGGATGTGTTAGTGTGACACTAAGACCCCATCTGTGCAGAAAGAAGAACACACCCATCACAGTGCAAAAGGAAGTCACCTAAGCCAATATCACACAACATACCAACTACATGCCAAGAGTGAGGGTCAGCAAGATGGCCCCTGCTACTCACAGCATGTTCTGCGTGGTCATTCTCAGCAACGGCGAGGAGCACATGGCTGTTCGCCTACATAGCTCCATGTCTGCCCTCTCTCCTCTAACTACTCAAATCAGAGAGAAGTACTAGGCATCATAAAGATGCAGCTGAGGGGGGCTGGAGAGATGGCTCAGAGATCAAGAGCACTGGCTGCTCTTCCAGAAAGCCTGAGCCCAATTCCTAGCAACCACATGGTGGCTCACAACCATCTATAATGAGATCTGGTGCCCTCTTTTGGCCTGCAGACATACATACAGGCAGAATGCTATATGCGTAATAAATAAATCTTTTTTAAACAAAAAGATGCAGCCGAGAAAAGGCACACAAGACTACTTGCTTGTTAGATTGGCAACCTGTGTAAGACATCATCCTGGGCCCCAGGTGACTTCCAGCAAATCTGGACATGCCAGAAAAACACAAGAAATTATTCAGTGTCTAATACAGCAAAGACCTGGTCATGGGACGAGTATGAAGGGCATTAGCTAACAGTAGTACACTTGTTATTATTTGTCGCGTCTGCTCTCAACCAGCAAGAATGACACGACCACCAGTCCTTCTAACAGCAGTTTATTCAGCATGCTTCAGTCTTCATCTCTCTCTCTCTTCATCTTTTTCCTCATCTATCTTCCCCAAACCCCGGGCCTCTCACTCTTATATACTCTCAGTCCCCATCCACTCACAGCAGGCCACGTCACCTCACCAGGCACACAGCTTCAGCCAATCAGGGCAGCAGGGGCATATCTCCGCCAAAATGGATTCGCTAGTATCCTGGTACACTTGCGCAGCTCTCACGATGGTTGTGGCTTATATTCAGGTGAGGAAGTCAGGTGCAAGTCATAAGACTTAGCTGCAGTCCCTGGCGCCTTCTTGGGACTGCCGCCACACCTGCTCCTCACAATTGTTAACAACAGTTGCTGGGAAATACCCCAGCACCCTTGCTGCTTACACCATCACAGTCTTTATCCTCCTAGCACTTAGAAGGGTTCACGAAGGACTGCACAGGAGGGCAGTGTCAGGGATAGTAGCTTGGGCTAGGTATCTGCTCCTGGATAACAGGAGTATAAATAGTTGGGAGGAGAAGACCATGCCAAGTGTCAGAACCGGGGTATCATGGTAGGAAGCTAGGGCCCAAAGCCGGGGCCACTCATGTGAGAAAGGAAGCTATTGACCAAGAGCCAGGAAGAATTCACAGCAGAAAAGATGCTAACAGAGGAAATCAAAGGGGATCCTGGGAAGATGTCTGAAACAGTTCCAACTGGGTACAGCTGGTTAACCACCAGAGAGCCAACGGCTTGGGGCTTATAAAAGATGCTTTGTGTACCTCAGAATCGGGTCCTGCTGCCCAGCTGGTGACCCCGGAGAACCAGTTAGAAGTGCTGATGCTTAGGCTGTGCCCCAGATTTACTGAAAATCAAACTCCAAGGATGAACTAGCACCTACAGTAAGAAACTGCAGTCAGGCAAAATACGGATCTGCTCTACTTCCACCGTGTAATAAGAATCACCCAGGGAAATTAAAAAGTACCCATGGCCAGGGTCCACCCTAGATTAATTCATCAAAATCTTGGAGGCATGGGACCGTGGAGCATTAGTGGTTTTTAAAGTCCCTGAGAGAGTCAAATGTTGGGAGAGTCAAATGGAAAAACCACTAGCTCTGCAAAACCTCCTAGGGAGAAACTCCTCATAAATTACAAACATTAATGTGTCATAATGCCCACGCTGGAGACACTGGAGTGGCTCACATCCATGTGTTGTACATTATCCATCCTTGTCTTTGGGGTCTGTACAGCCTTAAACGAGATGTCTTATTGCAATGACCCTTAGCAGTTCCCAACTGTAGCTGGCGTCTCTCTGAAGACCTCTCTCCGGTCTCAACGTGGAAACGGTAATCCTCTGAAATCAGTAGAGGCAAGATTTCCGGAAGCCTGGGGCCAGCACAGTAAGGTGGCTGCATCACTGTAAGATGGCCGCACGTCATCCCAGGTGACCCACTAAACATGAAGTTCGGCTCCTTCAACTGTGCTGAAGAGGAAGGCTGAAGTTGTTTCGGGTCCCTGTGAAGGAAGCTTTGCTCAAGCCGTCGGGGCTGTAGTCTTCACTGCCTGCTCAGCCTTGCAAGCTGGGCTGGGATTTTATGCATCTCTCCTCAATGCCAGTTCGTAGAGGAAGGGGTGGTGCTATGCCAGTGTCTTTCTTTCTGGCTGGCTGCTTTTCTGACCCACCCTTGCCCTCCTCCTCAATCCACCAGGGATCTGAGAAATGCTGTGCATGTTTAATGCCAGACTCCACGTCCTGGGGACTGAGGCCACTTGCAGCTCCCTCCAGCCATCACAACCATTATAATTACATGCAATTATTTGCTAAGGGTGCTTATGAATTTATCAGAAGGTCTGACTAATTCCGCTCATACTCTCCTCCAGCCTCCCATCACGTTAAGGGTCCACCCGGTTCCTTCTTCTAGACTAATTAATCTGAAAACAATTCACGCGTGATAGTCTCTGAAGAATTTCCAGGTTGCCCACTCTGCAGAGCCCCCCATCCCCCACCCCTCATCTCCTGTACCCTGGCATCTTCCTTGTGTGGCCTCACTATCCATGGGGTGACCTGAGCCCCCTTTTCTCACAATAATTTTCTTTAGAGATTTTTTTTCCTGTCTTTTCAATAAGACCAGGTAAGACAGAAAATTAAAAAACACCCTCTCACTCCCTCAGAGCTGTCCCTTCTATGCTCAATCTTAACTTCTTGGACAACTGGAAGGATAGCAAGGGGCCTGGTGGAGAACTGGGTGCTGACTGAGCCAAGTGTTAGGAAGGTGCCCGCCTTCCTTGCAGTGGTTCTCAACCTGTGGTTCATCACCCCTTTGGTGTTTGAATGATCTTGTCACAGGGGTCACCTAATACCATCTGCATATCAGATATTTATATTATAATTCACAACAGTAGCAAAATTATAGTTATGAAGTAGCAAGGAAACAATCTCATGGTTGGGGGGTCACCAGGACATAAGGAACTGTTACAGGGTCTCAGCATCCAGAAGGCTGAGAACCACTGTTCTAGGAGAATGTTTGCTTCTGCTGCTTTTCCCATCCAGAGCCTTCCCAGAGCCCTAGCCTTTTGGCTCAGCCCTTCAGAGCATCCCCCAGGCATGGGTTTTGATTCTCAAAGTGCCTTCTCCTTCTCTTCTTTCTTGGAAGTGATTGGAAGACTTAACTGGAGACATGTCTTCTGCAGTTTACAAACGACAGATACAAGTCTCAGAGAGTTGGAGCAACTTAGCCCAGGCAGATCTCTGGCTGAAGCTTCCTGCTCACAGGCAACTAAGCTGAGAGACCAGACAAGCCTCTCTGGAGTAATCTAAAGGATTCTGGAACAAACTCTCCCAAGGTCCTCTGCAATGACCGGCCAGGCCCAATGTGGAAAATTCTAAGTTCTTTGGGCTGGGACTGGGTCTGCATGAAAATCCACATCCTCTGGAAGGCAGCACTTGGTGTAGATCATGGCGTCAGACATCATGGAACATGGTAGACTCTTGATTTCCCATCCTGTTGTGTGTGTGGGGGGGTGGGGGGCAGCTTACAAAATGGGGTTGGGGAAGATAGGTCATTTTATTAAGGTAGGGAAAAAAGAAAGATGGGGTGAAGCAGGGTATCCTCAGAGCTGGGACCTGGAGAATATCTGGGTTTAAAAGCCCTGATTTAGTTCTCTGTGCTTCCCTTTACCATCCATAAACTAGGCGAGAAGAGAGCCTCCTGTGCTGACGACGGTTGAGGGTGGGTGAAGAAAGTGGGAAGTGTGGAGACCAGAACAGAATAGGAAGCTGCCATGAAGTGAGAGTCTCATCACAGCATTGGTTGCCTGGAAGCCAATGTCCCTGTCCACCTCCAACATGTCCCTCCAACCTCAGAAGGAATGGCACCTCACCGATGAGTCTGGGAAAGGCAAATGGCTACAAGCCACTGTCCTTTCCCACCTCCAGCATGTCCCTCCAACCTTAGAAGGAATGGCACCTCGGGGAAGGAACCGCACCTCATGGATGGGTCTGGGAAAGGCAAATGGCCGCTCTGCTTCCGTTTCCTCTAAGGAATGGAGCCTCTCCCACAGAGCATGGATCCCCCAGATACCAACTCCTTCTCTACCTTGTAAGAAGATCCAGGAGGGGTCAGTGTAGGAAGATGGTGTCACTCTGACCCAACCCTGGCTCTGTCACTGCCTAAATCATGGCATCTAATTCAGATCAAGAGAACGAAGCGACTTGCCATCATTGCCCGAGGCCCATTGGAACCTTGTCTTTCTCATTGCGTTGATCCTGAGCGTTTTAGATTTACAACCCAGGTTGAGTAAGACATCTGATGTCAGATTCTGGTCTCTGTGGGGCTGAGATTCATTCTTGGCTCTGCCATTTGTTTTCTGTGTGCTGTTGGTGTTTGGGTTTCAACATAGTTGTTCTCTTGAGCTCTTGTAGTGAAGGCTTGGTCCCTATTTTGGGAGATGCAGCAGACCTTCACAAGATCCTTAGGCACACAGAACCCCTGTCTCTTCCTCTTCCTTATTGCTCCCTAGTCTGTGATATAAACAGTTTTGAGCTACCATAGGCTCCTGCCATGATGGCTTCCCTCAGCAGAGGCCCAGAGAGTAAAGGGGCCAACACTGACCTGTATCAAATCGGCAATATCTCAAATGTAAAGGTGGTAGGTAAGAATAATTTGTGCTTATTAGATCGCTCCCTGCCACATACAGTTGCCTAAAGCCTAAATCGTGTCTTATTCGAGTACAAACATTCTCCCCATTTAAAACTGGTACCGTGGCAAGCAAATGAATCAGTTAGGAGAGACCAGCGCAAACTAACATCGAGACGCTTAAGATCACTTGATGTGAAAGATCTTAAAACCTATGAGTGGTGAGAGCCAGGCTGTCTGCTAGGACTTTACATACATTATCTTGCTTAAGCCTCCCACCAGCTGTTTGAGCTTCTTCTACTTTACAGATGGGGAAAGAGGCTCAGCAAAGGGAAGTGGCTTCTCAGGGTCATGCAGGTAGTGATACAGAAGCTGGGAACCAAACATTGGTCACTCTTGCCCCAAAGGCCATTTTTCCCCAGTCTTTACTGCTAGGGCCACTAGGAAGAGAGGTTGTCAGCTATGTGTTAAGACTTTGTCCTTTGTTATTGTCAGTGACTCTGGGTCTGTCCTTAGCTGAGAGGGACTTTTCAAATAGACCACAGAGGAAAGATGGAACTGAACTGGGTCTCTTTTGACAGTGGCTGAGTCCACCTGGCTCCCCTGAATTTGTGCGGAGTTACCTGGTGGCAGTGTGCTGTATGCAACCTGTGCCTTCTCTAGACTTCCTGAGCAGAACAACTATTGAGATTTCAAAGTGCTCCAGGAAATGGCATATCATCTCTGGTCAGTATTCTGAATCGGAGCTAAGGCAGAGTCAGGAGTGTAAGCCAGTCTCATCCTAACTCCAGACAAGAGATTATCACTCACGGTAGGAGTGAAGTGGAATTCTGACTACTCGGGTTGCTGGGCAGCAGAGCCCAGGGTGAGGCTGCCCTACATAGGTTCCTTAGAGGCTCTTTTGGCATCTGCACCATCAGGAGTGGGTGGAGAGACGCTAGCTGTTGGTAGAGGGAGAAGATAAGAACTGATCCAGCTTTTTCCAAGGCCTCAGGAGATTCCAAGGAACACGAGGCTATGCCTTCAGTGGTCAGTCCACTGAGTTCAGGCTGCCCCAGGGGCCCTCCTGTCTCTACCTCCCAGACACACTCAGTGTTTTACATGAATGCAAACACTTTACCAACTAAGTCATCACAGGCCCGGAACACCTTCTTCTGATGCCCACCTGACCCCCCAGCACACCTAGCCATCCTGTACTAACACAAGGAATCCACACTGTTGTTTCTAGCCCATCTAGCTTTAGACAATCCCGTCATTTGATCAGCTACAGTGCTATCTGAGGTGCTTGATTTGGCTCAGACCATTTTTAAAATTTCGATATCAAGCCATAAGCAGGCCAGAGTTATTCTCCCTAGGCCTCGCTGGGAAACTGAAAGCCTTGAAATGGAAGGTATGAATTCTGTACATTAACCCCGAGTGAGCAGCTCAGGGTGCGCACTGCTCTCATCCTTGTGACAGCCTGAGTCTGCTTCCTTAAGTATGTGCATGAAAATAGCATTTAAAGGTCTAAATGTTAATCCCCAGTGTAGTTGTAAATTATTCAAAGCCAGAGTAATAATCCTTTAAATAGAATCATAGGTCTGCCTCTGCTGTCATGCCCTTATCTTTAAAAACTAAGGACCAGCATCTCTACCAGCTGGACTTTTCAAAAAGTAATTTCTAGTAAAATATAAGTATAAATATAAATATAAGTATTATTTTATAGTTAGTCCAGCTACCTGTGGCAACTGGGAGAAAAGGCCAGTACTGGACACCACCATAAAACTCAGAGTCTCTGAAACTCATTTCAAGCCAGGCTCAGGAGCCAACACCTGCCATCCCACCATTTGGGAGGTAGAGTCAGGAGGAGCCAGAGTTCAAGGCTATCTCGGTCTACAAAGGGAATTTGAGGTCAGCCTGAGCTACGTGAGACAGACTCTGGTTAAAAAATAATCACAAAATAAAAATAAAAATAAATAAATAAAGGCTGAAGATGAGGTCACGCCAGTAAATTACTTAGTGTACAAACATGAAGCGTTTGACTCCCCAGCACCCATGTAAAACAAGGCAGAGATAGGAGGATGTGCTGGCCAAATTGCTTTGTCAAACTGATATGCTCCAGGTTCAGTGAGATTTCTGTCTCAAAGATGAAGATAAAGAATAATAGACACACCTATCATTGACATATGACCTCCACATACATTCATATCCACATGCACATACACCCACACACATGTGCACACATATGCACGCACACATGCATGCACAAGTAACAAAACTCGATAAACAATAACTATAACTAATTTTCTCTGGTGCATTACCCAGTCCAGGGCTCAGACATGCCCACGAGCCAGAGTCACCCATGGTGTGGCTTATTCCTCTGCCCTATGCTTCCTCACCTGCAGCCATGGAGTGTATTGCCAGCTCACCTGCACAACAGCTTGCCTGCGGGACTGTCATGAGGTTTTGTAAAATAACCCCGTCGAAGCACTAGGCCTGGTGTCAAGCAGGCAGCAATGTGTAAGTGGAATTTAAAACGGCCAATTAAAAAAAAATCACTCTCAGGAGATTTGCTCCCGCAAAAGGAAGCGGGAGTCAGCCACCTTAGCAGTTAGAGTGAGCCTAGGCAGACTGGATGAAGCAGCAAGGGATCTATGGACTTCTCTTGGATGGGGGGAACCTAGGTTCTAGGACCCTAGCAGATAGCCCAGCAGAATGCCCAAGTCTGAGTAGGATCCTAGAACCATAAAAAAATACAAGTAAATAAATGAAATGGCAAAGCATCTGCTTATAAGCTGCACATCTACACACACACACACACACACACACCTCTAGATGGCTTACAATCCCTAACAGAACATAAAGGCATGCTAAGAGTTGTAACACTGTATTGCTTAAGGATTCCTAACAAGAAGTTTGCATGTGTTCAGTGCAATTCCTTTTTTTAAATTTTTATTTATTTATTTTTTATTAGGTATTTTCCTCGTTTACATTTTCAATGCTATCCCAAAGGTCCCCCATACCCACCCCCCCCCAATCCCCTACCCACCCACTCCCCCTTTTTGGCCCTGGCATTCCCCTGTACTGGGGCATATAAAGTTTGCAAGTCCAATGGGCCTCTCTTTGCAGTGATGGCCATTACTGAACGTTTCTGATCATAGTTGGTTGAATCCAGGGATGCGGAGCCCATGGATCCAAAGGACCAACTGTAAGTCTGAAGAAGACGGGTATTGGGTTTGCCCTTACTGCCGAGTTGCCTCCTGGGGCACACAGTGTAAGCTTCCTTGCTATACTGCTCCCTCCTTGTCCCCAGGCTCCAGGCTCACACCTCCCATCCTCCCTCCCTTCCTCCCTCCCTTCCTCTGTTCCTGAGATGACCCTCAGGCCTGTGGTACAGTGATACAGCTATGACTTGGATAAACTCTCATGGGTCTACGCATTTCTAAGACTGCACCTACCTGAGGCTATGGTCCCTTATCTGGGCAGAGATTCAGGACTCACATCTAGGCTAGAATAAGCCTTGGAATCAAAATCAGCAAGGCTCCAACAAGGTCTTCTGGGTCCCTGTTTTCCTAGGAAACCCTCAGTCTTAGCAGCAAGCCCGCTATACCAGGGGAAACCTGCTGGACCCCTCGGAGTGATGGGTACAGTGGTATCAGAAGTCGGGAGTAAGGAAGAGCACAATGGAGTTTAGCCCAGCCCTTGCTACTTACTTAAAGCCTGTGGCTGTGTAAAGGCTTTGAGGTTCACGAGGAACCTCTCATGCCTCCCTGGTTTCTCCAGATTACATGCCCACCCTCCTCTGAGCTCCACACCACAGTCTCCCATTCCACTTGGATCTCCTGACCCCACTTTGGAATCAGAGACTCCGGAGGTCTTCACTCCCCTGCCAGGTGGATTGGGTCTGGACCTGGTGGGAGTGTGGTCTTTGCAGTCAGAGCCTCAAGGTTCTCATCTCACCCCGGTTGAACCCAAGCCTTCACCATATACCCGCAGTTTAACTCTGGGCTCCTTGAAGGCTGGGAGAGTGGGATGTAAGGCAGGTAAATGTCCAGCAAAGCCAAGTCAGAGTGGTTTGGGGGGGGCTGCAGAGCCCCTCCTCATCACCCTCTTCCCTGTCCAGGCTCCCTACATACCACCCCTGAGGTTGCATGGTAGCCCTGGATCATCAGAACCAGGCTCCCCTCTTTCCAGCTCTTGTGGGTACCTCATGCACGAGCCACTTCTAACAGCTCCTGGCACATTCAATAATCGCACCACAAAATTTTACACTCAGTGGCTCTCTTGTTCCTTTTTAGGTGTGAATTTTCTTTTCCTAACAACACTTCCAAATCTTTTAGGAACAAGCCTGTCTTACTTACATTTTAAAAAAAAAATGCCCACAACAGCTGGTAGAATGTCGGAGAGCTAAAAGTACTCAATAAATATCATCGGAGGACAATGCATGTGTTCTGGGCAGGCTGTCAGCCAGCACGAAGCCTGCACATCAAAGCTCTACACTTTGGTTGGATGAATGAATGAATGAATGAATGAATGAACGAATACCCCTCTGTCTCCTACTTCATTACCACATTACTCTTATTCACCATGATTTTCTGGAAAAAAAAAAAAACGACAGAAGGAGACAAAAAATATAACAAAGTGAGTTGACTTTGCTTGGTAGAGAGAGCCCCACTTCCCCAGGAGACTCCTGGCTCCTTGTCCTCTCCTCTGCTGGCAGGGAGCGAGGCACACATTTGGAAGACACACCCCAAACACTCTGTGACTTTCACTTGCATCTCTTTTCACACACCCCTGCTTCTCCAGTAGCTGTAAAGCAAGCCACGGGATGGCAGATTTTAATACAAAACCCTGAAGCACACATTTAAACCGTTGGTGCTCAGAGAGGCAAATCTTGCACCGTACTTTAAGCACTTTTAGCTGCGAGCTGCACCCTGCAGAAGTAGATTCTGTTTACTAATGGCAGCAATTAAGGCGAAGTTTTAGGCTTCAAGAAAAGTTACTGCTTACTCTAGCAGATACTCTAGTCAATCTTCCTGCCACACATAAGTTTTGACTCTAGCTTTAGTCTGCTGAACGTTGGCATAACCCCAGAGGCCTCCCTCTTTCCGGTCATATCCAAAACCTTGCTTGGCAGTGATCTCTGAAACTCTAGTTAATATCTGAAATGACTGGCACATGTAACGGTCACACATTATCTCTTCTCTCTCGTTTGCCAAGGCGGGCAGTGGGGCAGCCGATACTGCAATTGAGTGTACTTGTTTGCATAAAGCATTAGCAGACTCTGGAGATGAATGTTGGCTCAAGGAATGCTCATCATTGTGAGATATACCACGTTCTAATTCATGTTATGGTGTTGGGTGAAACACAACATGGCTGAATTAGGCCATGATCACTGATGGAAAGAGAGAGACCAAAAAAAAAAAAAAAAACCATAAATCTTTGCTTTCCCGCTCCTGGTTGCTCTGGAGTTTGCTCTCTGGGTGTTTACAGAATTGACTGTCGTGTCATATGCAGCCTCCAAGACATGTCCTGCAGTGACACTCTCTTCCTAGACATCGCACAATCATCCCACATCCAGGGCTAGATCACAAAATGCATGGAGATCTCTCCCTCCCTCACTTGGACCTTTCTGGTGGAAGCAACGAGCCATGCTGTGAAGAAGGAGCAGTGGCTTCTCAATGAGTCGTGCTGTGAAGAACAGGCAATGGCATCTTGACCTATACCTGTGAAGGGCCACCGTGGAGGCAAATCCCATCCTAGGCAAGATGTCAGACGCCTAAGGCTGGCCAACATCTGTGACCTCAGGAGTGGACCTGTGCCAGAAGCTCCCGGGGAAGCGGCTTCAGATCCTTGACAGAAACTGGCACCATGGGTGTTCACTGTGGCACACAACTGGGTTGCAGCGTAACTTACTGCACAGCAGCCGTTTCTAATGTATGTCCCTTCAGTAAACCTTGATTGACAACATGCTCCAGTCTGCAGTCCATGCAAGCAGGCTAGGATACTTACTCTAAAACTTAGAAAGAAGACCCAGGCACAGGCCTGTAATTCTAGTTACTTGGGAGGCTGAGGCAGGAGGATTAAAAGAGCTACATAATGAGTTTGTGGCAGGCACTGCAACCTACAAAGAGTCTGTTTCAAGATAAAAATCACAAAAGGACTGGAGATGAGGCTCAGTGGTAGGACCCTTTTCTGGCACTGGCCAGGCCCAGGGTTCCATCCTTCCAGGATGGCGCACACATCACCCACATCTCACCTCCACACAAAGGCAAAGGAAAGACATGCAAACAGAATTCTAACTTCCAGAGTGTTTCATTTTTCTCTCAGGAGTATAGAAACTGGTCCCAAGCTTTAGGTGTGCCACAGCATCCTCTGTTGGTTATCTATCCTTGCCACTGTCCCATCTCTACACATGTGCCTGAAGACTCGGGCTTTAGCACTGGTAAATTCTGCGTGGGGAAAGTCTGTATTTTCTTTCCACTTCTCCTTTTGAAAAATGTTCTTCAGAAAACTTCTTAGCTCACTAAGTCAGAGGAGGAGAGGAGCCTCCAGAGCCTGTTCTATTCAGTACAGGGTGGGGGGCACCAATGTGGGGGGAGTGTGAGCAAGCATGGGTATTTGTGTCTCTGGAGAAGAAACACAGCAGGCATGAGGGAGAGGAGGAAGAGGGGTAAAGATCAAAGGCCCCATGAGGTGACTCTTCCCTTTGCCCCTCCTACCCCATCTCTGCCTTAAGTAACTTAAGTAACCTTAAGTAACCTTAAGTAACTTAAGTAACCTTAAGTAACTACCAATCCTGTATGACAGGCAAGACACATGCATTGGAGAAGAGATATCAATGAGGGAAAAGACTTTACATCAACTCTTATGTATTGGAATGAAGATGGCCTAGCAACTCTAAAGCCCAGAGAGTGGGAGCCCATGCAGGAGCTATGGCATTTCACAGAGCTGTAATATAGAAGACAGAGGGCATCGAGGTCCCCAGGGGCATCCTGCGTAGATGAAATGATGAATGGGAGGAAGGATGGGATGGGGGAGGAACAGGAGGAGGGAACGGGAGAGGGAAGCAGAGAAACAGATGTGAGGTCTGCTGACAACAGCCTCCTCTTCATCTTTGCATATTCATGCCTATCCATGGCAGAAGTATTTTTTGAGCATTTATGGTATAAATGAATGAGTGAGTGAATAAACAATACATGAATGAATAAATAGGTCAATTAGTTTGCATGTAACAATCTTATGTAAGCAACTATCCACTTAGGCTGTGGGGGGTCTGAAGTGTGCAGCTTCATGTCATGAACTGACTACACATTTTGTCACAGCTTACAAAAGACATAATCTCTTCTCCTGGTCCACCAGATAAAACTTTGCATTCTGTTTTCATTTCCTGCCATCTATCTATAGGGTCCCTGAATGGGGCGGGCTGCAGAATGGGTGTCAGAAACAAATACATGCATCAGTCTCCAGGAAAGCAGAGCTCAGAGGCTACAAAAGACCTCGCTTGTGAGATTAATGCATTGTAAACTCCTTCCAGCCTTGCTCCAGGATTCTGGAACCAAACGGGCCACTCAGCTCTGAGTATCCGAACTACTTGGTCACCATTGGTTTGAGCCTTCTTCCACATCAGCCACAAAGACTACAGCAGCTCTGCTGAGCTGCGTGCAGTGCTTCATGGGGCACTGGCTGTTGCAGATTAACTCAAGCTGGCTGTCTTTCTTCCTAATCATATGGAGAATTCCAATAAAAAGGAGATCATCCAACAGCAGCTGTCAACTCCAGCGCCATTCTGGAAATTACCACCTTGACAGACCTTGAAATCCTCCTGCAACCCAGCTCACAGTGCTGAGCCCATTTGAATTTATGAATTATTTGCAGAGATAATGAAAGCTATCAGAATACTTTTCAACTACATTTGAAATGAAATTAACCAGCAAGAACACCATTAGGCAAAGATTCTCACATCCTTAAAATAGCAGACTGACGCCCTTTCTCTTACCCAGGTCTCCAGTTAGACTTTCCCTTCTCACTGGAGTCTCAGAAAGACAACAAACTGAAGGAGCCATCCCATCACATTAGAGGTGTGTACATGTTTATGAGTATACACACATGTACATGTCTGATCATGCATGTATATGCATGCACGTGTGTATACATGTGTAGTGTTTATATGTGTACATATATGCATGCATTATATGCATATGAATGTGTATGTGTTTGTGTGTATCTGTATTGTGTGCACATGCATGTATATACACATACATGTTTCATGGATACATGTACATGTGTGTGCATATTCATGCATATTGTATTGGTTTCTATTTTTAATCATTGTGACAAAATATCTCACAACTTAAGGGAAACTGAAAACTATTCTGGCCCAGAGGTTGAGTGGAAATTTAGCTTATCATGGCAGAAAGGCATGGCAACAGGAGCCAATAAGCCCATGGTGACTCATGGCAGAGATCCTAAGAGGCAGCTCACAAGGAACCAGAAACAACCAGTCAGAGTGGGTGTAACCTTCAAAGTCCCACCCCTAAGTGACTGCTTCTGACAGTCACATCCTACCTCCAAAAGGTCCCATGGCCTCTCAAACAAAGTAGAATCAGCTGGGGAGTAGTTATTTAAATACATGTGCCCATAGGGAACACTTCAACTGTGAATCAAAACAGCAAGTGTGCGTGTGCATGTGCGTGTCTGTGTGTGTGTGTGTGTGTGAAGACTATTCATTCTGGATTTGGGGAGGGTAAAGGGGTTAAAATAAAATTTCACTTTTTATTCCAGGCTGTCTTGGAACTTACTGTGTAGCTTACGCTGACCCGAAACTCATGGCAATTCTCGAGCCTCAGCTTTCCTTGTGGCGGGGTTTCAGGCATGAGCCTCCATGCTCAGCTAAGAAGCGGCTTGCTCAAGTCTGAGGGAATGGCATGTAACATCTTCCTGCTCAGTCTCCCTTTCAATGTCAACTACCGATGGTGACATTCTGCAAACCAATGCTTGCAAACCAAACAAGAAAAGCTATTATGGCACTGGAGTTACTGTTGTCTCCCCCCCTTTCTTCCCATTTATATCTAGAAAGTGATCTATAGTTATGATTCCAGCCTTCCTCTCAAAACCCTTCCCTACCTTCTAAACATCTCAGTAACCAGATGGCGTTCAAATCCAATGTGTCTGTGGCAGGAACTGCCACACAGTCACCAACTCCACCTGGACTACATTTCCCAGCCTGCTGTGCGGGTGCCCATGGTCACACAACTGAATTCTGAGAGAGAAAGAGATAGGGAGAGGGGAAGAGGGAAAAAGAAGAAGAGGGAAAGGGAAAGAGGCAGGGGAAAAGAGAGGAAGAGAGGGAGGGAGGGAGGGAGGGAGGAAGGGAGGGAGAGAGAGAGAGAGAGAGAGAGAGAGAGAGAGAGAGAGATGAAGTACCATATCTATGCTCAGTTCATCCAAACCCTGCCCCAGGATCTACTAACTCTGCTCCTTCATGTTGCTGAACTGAGAGAATTCTGTAGACTTTGGGACAGAGAGGGCTATGAGATGGGAGGAGCCTGAGATGGGAGGAGCCTGAGATGGGAGGAGCCTGAGATGGGAGGAGCCTGGGTCTCTGCTTGACTGGAAGCTCACACTTAAGTTACAGATAAGCCTCTACTGGGTTTGGGGTTTGCCTGGTACCGTGCTTGGCCTCCATGGCCTCAAGGAAGGCTCATCCAACCCTGGATCTATATTCTGGTATCTATGTTGAGACTGAGGAGACCATTCTTACACCATTGGGTATACGAGAGAGATCTGCTGCTCATAGAAGCTCCCAGGAGGATAGGAAAGACCCTCAGGCAGGCTTAAAGATAGATCAGAAGGCAAGATGGTGCTGGAGTCTGCCTTTCTTGTGCTTAGTGGGTAGAGCCGGGCACGGATGGATTCCCACAAACAACCAGAAGTTCTGTTGTTTGAACTTCTAGATGGTATAGGAGAAAAGAGAGAGAAGGTAGCAAGAGTAATGGGGCTTGAAAGCTGTCAATCATCAAGGTGGAGTCACATTCTCTTACTCTAAAGCCAGGATATCCATATTTAGCATCAGAACTGAGCCCATTATTTTCCCCTAAGCCAGTGGTTCTCAACCTTCCTAATGCAGCGACCCTTTAATACAGTTCAAGTTGTGGTGACCCCAACCATAAAATTATTTTCATTGTTACTTTATAACTGTAATTTTGTAGTGCCATGAATCATAATGTAAATATCTGTGCTTTCTGATGGTCTTAGGTAACCCCTGTGAAAGGGTTGTTTGACCTTTGAAGGAGTCACAACCTACTGGTTGAAAGCCACTGCCCTGAACAATTTATCTTTCTCAATAAATAGCCCCCACATGGCCACTAGTGGGTTCCCCAGGCCCCAAACCCATGGACATATATGAGTAGCACTAATTGAACTCAGGGTGTGTTCTAGTTTGCTTTCTGTAGCAATGATACAAGACCATGACCAAAAGCAACTTAGGGAGGAAAGTATTTATTTAGTCTTACAATTGCCAGGTCACAATCCATCACCAAGGGAAGTCAGGGCAGGAACTGAAGGAAGAATCCAGGAGACATGGATAGCAGACACCATGGAGAAAGCTGCTTGCTGGTTAGCTTCCCTCAGCTATCTCTCTTATATTACCCAGATCTACATGCCTAGGAATGGCACTACTCACAGTAGGCTGGGACTTTCTACATCAATTAGCAATTCAGAGAATGCCTCAAAGACAAGGGCAGAGGTCAACCTGATCAAGGCAATTCTTCAGTTGGGGTACCTTCTTCCCAAGCTGCTTTAGCTCTGTGTTAAGTTGCCTCCTGACATATGGCTGTATTTTTGATAACCAAAAACAGGTGACCCTGAAGTTGGGAGGGAGAAGAGTGATAGGCTGAAGGGGGAGCTATAGGGAAGCAGTGGTGGGCAGGTATGATCAAAAGATATCTGTATAAACGTACATTTTCCAAAACTAAAAAATAATATTAAAAAAGAACAAAGAAATAGCTCTCAAATCCATAAAAACATCCCCTCTCAGTCAAGCCTCATAGTTTCTATCTTAAAATTGTCCTTTCTATCCCTTCTGCCCCTGGTCAGATAAACAGCCCAGGAGCCACAGGCTCAAGCCCAAAGCCTCTGAAGTTGAATCCTGGACACAAGTCTATCTGCTACAAGCTTGAAATCTAGGAGAGTAATTTAAGTCTTTGCCATTTCAGTTCCTTGTTTGTTAAGTATGGGATAAGGACAGTGCCTACCCCATGGAGTGACAGTGAGGAGATGATGAAGTTTGGAATATGTTCAGCCTACTGCTTGTTGCGTACTGAGTGTTCTGTAAGTGCTTGATCTATACACACACACCTTTGTAATGAGTCTCTGACACAAGCCTCTGCTATACTTATGACTGTTTCCCAACCTAGCAACCACTCTGGAGCCTGAGTAGACTTTTGGATAGGCTTTTAGACATCTAGAGCTACCATGTTTCTGACCTTCTTCCAATAGGATAATCCGGCCTTCCCTTACACTGACTCTGACATCTCTACGTTGTTCCAACAAATGGCACGGTACAATAACCAGCCAAAGATGCAGCAGATCCCAGCCATTGAAACATCCGAACACAGAGACGAGTGCTTTCTCTACACAGCAGCTAGTGCTGTCCACACATAAAATAAAACACATGAAATAAGGCAAATGGTCATTCCTGAATCCAACAGTGAGCGACCTTCCTGGCAGGACCAGCCAGGATAAAATAATCCTGACAATGTTTAAAACTCTCTCCCATGATAAGACACGTGAGTTATAAATTTACTCAAGAATTACTTCCATGTGATAACCATGGAAACTATAGACTATGATATGGACCGCCACCCAGAAATAGATCTGGTAAGGAATTTACTGTCGAGCCAAAGGTCAGCAGGCTGGAGAAGCATCCTGTAATAAAGCTGCTATGGTCTAGCATCGCTGTAAGAACTTGGGATTGCAAAGTCTGACTCAGGAAATCTGAACCTAGTAAAATTAGTGGCTCCACGTAAAACTCACGGTGGCAGACGCTATAATTTTAGAAACCTGACTAATCTTCATGAATTTTGCACACAGGATAATTGATCTCAGTGAAAATAATCTTAGGAAACTGATAATGGAAAG
This sequence comes from Mus musculus, assembly GCF_000001635.26. NCBI lineage: Eukaryota > Metazoa > Chordata > Mammalia > Rodentia > Muridae > Mus > Mus musculus. The sequence goes on along the minus strand of NC_000067.6, from coordinate 181,469,360 downwards.
ATTTGGGACTGCTTTAATGAAGCTATGAATTAAACCAGCTGAACAGAATCCACCACAGAAATAGCTTTCTCAGTAAAGTCATGGACAAGGCTCTTATTTAAGAACTTGTATTTTTAGACATGGGTAAAACACTTACCTTGGGAGTAATGTCAAACTACAGTGTCAGGAATATCTGTGTCCCCATTGCCTTACAGACAATTGGATAGTCTATATGCCAAGGACAACCTTTTTATCTTCCTCTGGTCAATCCTCTCAGCCTTTCCTTCTGATAATCGATTTAGTTTATTAGTTATATATTTAATGTATTGACCTAGAAGCCTTTGGACTCAGGTGCTATCACCCTAATCTCCGCTGTACTGTGACTGCCTCCCAAGCCAGCTGCCTCCCTAAAGCAAGAGTAGACTTGACCATACAGGTCTACCAGGTTTCTGGCCATCTTCTAATGTTTCAGTCACACTGGGACATTCCAGCCTCCCCCTCCCCACCATATCCTGACTCTGACATCTCTACTTTGTTCCAACAAAAAAATGAGTATAAAAATTATGCATTTTTTTTGCAGTGCTGGCGATGAAGCCAGAGCTTTGCCATGCAAGCCAAGCTTTCTACGACTGAGCCATGTCTCCAGCCCTTAGGCTGATGATTGAAAATCACTGTAGAAAAACTCCTGCTGTGACTACTACATTAATCCCTCATATCTGTAGTGCATAGTCCACTCTATACGTTTATTTCATGTAAATATATATAACTTTATTCATGTCAACCTTTAAAAACCATTCATTAGTGCCTCCCCCCATCCACACACATTTGAGTGAACTAAGGCTCAGAAAGGCTAAGAAATGTGACCAACATCACACAGCCAACAGAAGGAGGAGTCAGGTCCTTCCTACATCAAGAGCAGCGCTCATTCAATGATGTAAGAGTTTGTAGATTGCCTAATCAACCACACAGCCCTGGTTGAAAACTAAACATAAAGAAAGTATCTGGTTATGAAGCCAGGGTCCTCTCATCACTCCTGGCTGCCTTTCATCTTGGTGTTAAATCTGAATCTTCAGGGTCTATTCCACCTCTGGCTTCTCTGGAGCACTGCAGGTGGAGAGACTTGTGTTTGAATGAGACCAAGCTGCACCTCATTACATACCTCCAGCCTACCATTTCTCCTAGCTCCCTGATTTAATTGATCAGCCAAGCTGATGCATCCCCCAAATGCTGAACACGCACAAAGATGGTTAGAGAGGAGGCTAAAGCCATTCTCTAGAATGGCTCCTGCTACTCTCTTCCCTTCTAAGATCTCTGCATCAGAGAACTGCCACTGTGGGCCTAGTGGGAGCCCCTGAGCTTGTTACTGCCAGAGGTTACCCCACAGGAGCCAGCTCTGCGAATGACTCCAGGCCACTTGGTGGGGAATTAAGCAACAGATTCTTTATGTTACTCCTCAAAAAAAAAATATTGTCTGACCACCAGCCAGACTTTCTGAAGCCAATAAACAATACCCAAAGGCTCTCCTTGGACCCAGGTTTCCTAAATTCTGCACCTGAAAGATAATGACAGAATTCCCCGTTAGTCACTCTAGGTCTAAAGGGCCAGATGTCTGCTCCCTGAGGCTTAAGACTCCATGTTTCAGTGACTGGAAGATTCTAGAAGGTTGCGCTGATGAACCAGCCTTTCTGTATACCTCTGCTATGTGCTACTGAACCCAGACTGTTCTGGTGTGCAGGCCACGGGTGGCCCTCCCAGAGTTGAAGCATTATCCTCTGTACTGGTCCCTGAAACACTAATGGACACTGAGAATCATCAGCCTCTGCAGGTTCTCAGAGTGACACAAAACTCACTCTAGTTCAACCTATTGGGACTCATGGGACAAAGGTCGGCTCCTAATACAGACAAACATCTGTCCTCAAATGGCCTCTAACCCCATGGATCCAGAAATTGCCCTTTCTATTGATTCTGACCTAAACGTGGCAATCTGGCCATCGGGAGCACTGGACGGAGCACTGCTGTCCGGGTGTTGGCCTTACCTGGCATTCTTTATGGCACTCCTGATGCTGGGCTTCACCCATGGAAGTCTCCTCCCATAGCACATGCTAGCCCTTTGCGCTGCTGTCCACTCCCAGAAGTTCTGTCTCCAGCCTGTCCCCACTAGCCCTCCACCTTCCTCTTGAGAAAGGTCCTACAAGCTGTCCATCACATTGTCCTTATCTGTGGCTGTGATGGGGCCCCGCGGAAGGGCTGGGACAGCTGCTGTGGGTGTGACCCAGCCCTCCCATCATTCACAGGCTTTTCTTAACGCTTAACGCAACAGGAAGCAGTTGCCCGATCTCTTACGGAGAGGAAAAAGGAGTCCAGCATCTACTTTCTGCCCTCGTGGAACCAGTCTTCCTGATGCTTCTTTGCTCAGTCTCATGAAATAGAGATTCCAAGCTCTGGACAGGTTCCCAGTTCTCGGTGTTCCGAGCGCCAGATAGCAGCGACTACTACACCACATTCTCAGCGTCTCTTCCCAAGCACGGAGCTTGAGTTGAACAAGCTCCTCACAGTGAGCCAGTGAAGCAAAGGGCCCCAGCTGGGACTCGTTCCAGCCTTTTAGTAATGGGGGAGGGGGTACGGACTCTGTGGTACTTGAGGAAGGCAGATGGCACTGTTAAATGCATGAGCTGTGTGGCTATCCACACTCCCCACTCAACCCGGTCACCACTCCAGCCTACTGTAGTCCTCAGACTTTTGTGTGTTGCTGCTTCCTTTAAGCCCAGTGTTCAGACCTTCTGTTTATAGTGTCCTATTTCTTGAAGTACATCTGGGCTTCTGACATTTTTCTCATGCCTCCCTTTTCCTGGCCTGATCTAATGCCTGCCCTGTACTGATTGGCTGTGCTCATACGCAAACAGTGAGCGGGAGAGGTCGAGTACAAGGCCCGATGATGTCCATTCAGGAGGACCATTCACCTTAGGGTGAGGTTACGCCGTGAGACAGCACTATCGAGTCACCTTGGCTAAGTATCCCGGACAGTGCCAACATCCAAATGCTGCTGTGCCCGAGTCTGGCATGGGTTCACCCTCCTCACCTGCTCCACTGAAAGCTTATGTTGTTTCCAAGTAACCAACCCAGAGCAAGGTGACACGTGTCTTAAATGGAAAATCCCATCTGTGCTCTTTTTCTTATAGTTAGACAGGGTTGGTGCCAGGGCTGCTGCAGAGTCTTATGGGTAATTTTTATGCCATGGAGTTTTGACACAGATGGGCAAGTTCTACCTCTTAGGGCTTGGTTGTTTAAATACAGTCTTGAAATATTCCTTAATAACAAAGCTGGCTAGTCCAGGCACAGGGCTCCACACACCATCTTCCGGGGATCTGATCTACCTGCTGGGTACCCTCCACTTCTTAGAGAAGTTTTATGGAGCTTAGGGTTACCTCAACCTAAGGATCATTTCCCACCTGACTATAGGAAAATAAAATAGCATCCTAAGAGTTGCCCATAAGGGCAGAATTCCCCTCAGCCTTTTGCACTATTTGGCTGTCTTCACTGCAGGACCCAAAGCCACCATCCTGGGCCTGGGCCGACAGCTGTAAACAGTTCCCTGGCCGACAGAGTACTGTTTAATGTGGGCCTGACATTCAACTGGGATCCCATTTTCTTTCCTTCTCTCGCGCTGGTAGAGACACACATCATCCCACCAGAAAGGTGACAATATTTTGTGATGCATCAAGCATTTCTGAGAGGGACGGGGGTTGACTGTTCACACTTCTGGGGATGTTTGAACAGGGACTTGGTGCTGGCATTTAAGCCTGTCTGTCTGGCTTCTCAGATAGTCAAATTCCAGAGCACATAATAACGTCTGAGAGTGTCACGCCTTTGAAGCGCAGGCAGGTGTCTTCCCCGAGACACCCGGGGTTACAGGATGAAGACTGAATGGAAGAGTCTGTGCTAGCAAAACCCTGGAACCACTTGAGGGAGGGGGAGGCACAGCGATGGGGTTGATTTTATGCACCAAGTGCAAGACTGGCTATGGTACCTTATAAAGCTCTCTTCCTGTGGGGTTGGACCACCCAGGGAGGTGGGCAGCTGCCTAGTGTGACTGTCCTCCAAGTGGGGCAACTGCCCTGTTGCCCTCTTCAAAAGGATTATCCGACTGGGGTTGTTGGCTGCTCACACCCCCTGGTGGACAGTTGGGGAAGGGTCAGAACTCTCACCGGAGTATCCAGCTGCTCCTTAACACCTATTATGTGTCTTGCCGCCCTAACTGCACTTGGCCCCCGACAAGGAACTAGAGTTAAGCTAGCACAACTGAGAGGGGGTCCTTGGGGGTAGGTTGCCATCCATGGCTGTAGGGAAGCCCTCATCCCTGGTAGATAAAGGCTTTGCAGGTGTAGCGTGTTGTGGGTTGGGTACCCATACCTGTTTGTTACCTATGCTCTTTCCGGAAGCCCAGTGCATTCATTGCTTTCCCAGAGTGAACCTTGCCGATACCTTAGGAGGAGGGTAGATGCTGCTTACACCTCCCCCTAGGGAGGAATTTTAGCAACAATACCCAGCAGAATATGAGTTCTATTCACCCCAGTATCCCAAGAGGAGGCATGGACCCCACATGCATGGGGATGCTGGAGGCCCTGGAAGTGACATGTTTCAAAGGAACAACAAAAGCCCCAAGTTAGCTTAGAGAAGTGGAACTAGGGTCTGTGGATCAAAGTGACTTCATGCTTAGCAGAGACAGTGTTGCCGATCCTACACCCCAGGCCCCGCTCCCTGCAGTGCCAGGCACCTTTAAAAGGCTGCCTTCCTTAATTGGGTGCCTTCCTGCTGCTGAAGGTGACTTCTATTTAAAGGCAGGGTCTCACTATGTAGCCCAGGTGGCCTTGAACTCATGGTTCTCCTACTTGTGACTCAGATACTAAGCACGTGCCATCACACCTGACCTGTAGGTTAGACATTATCTCCCCAAGGTCCTCAAGGTGGCACCTCCATCATGTGCCATCATAAGCCCAAAGGCATGGGGTCAACTAATCACATTTGGAAACTTCTACAGCCAGGAGACAAAAGTAACTCGTTCTCTTTATAAGCTGGTGGTACCTGTCTGTCAAACCCACAGAACACCAGGTGACAGCCCCTCAGGACTTCTAGTGAACAACAGTAGCAGCATCACTCTTGTCATAGTCAGAGTTGATGACAGGCCTGGTCATGAAGGCAGTGCTACCTGGTGCCCAGACCCCCAAAGCCATCAGCCACTGCACACCCACTGCAGCGAAGATGCAGCTATAGTTTCCTTGGTTACTGGCTCCCACGCTGTGGTCACACAACTGTGCCAGAGTTAAGACCAGGGTGTACTAATAAGGGCACTCAGAATGGGGGGGGGGGGTCGGGAAGAGGTCCATTTGCCAATTTCTGGGATGTAAACACTTCTCCCCTGGGCAATCTTCTGGTTCTAATGACATCGGTGAACTAGAGACCAGAATGAATAGGATCTCACAGTCACTTGGCATTCATATTTCTACAAACATGTCAGCCAAATCTTAAGAGGGAACATTAAAAATGCATGTGTTAGGATGTAGGCTTGTAACTACACATCTCTGCCTTCCACGTAATTAATCTATACTTACATAACTTTGGTTTTAACAGTGGCTGCACTTAACAACTGCTAGCAAATTCCCTACAAGTCAGAACAGTTGGTTCCCAATGAGCCACTTCAAATACACCGCTCACTGGAAAAGAAGAAAACATGGTTGCCATATGGTAGCCAAGAGTCCAAGGTCAAGGCCTAGAAAAGGGCATCCAGGGATGCTGGAGAAGAACTGCATGGGGCATGAGAGGTGGCAGGGATGGCCACACAGTGACCAAGGTCTGAAAGCTGTCATTTTGTTGTGGCTGTTGCTGGATCATAAGCAGCAACTAGAGTTTGGGTCACTGAGGTCTCCTTCCAGTACTAGCAGAGCTGTGAAGAATATTGAACATTCCCATCATATGTGGTATTCCATAAGGAAAGGACGTTCCTCTTCTCAAACAGGAACCTTACCTTTCCCCGGAAATGCCCACCAGGCAGTGTCCAGAAGACTCTGCCTTGCTGGGCTCCTTTCTCCATCCCACAGAGAGAGTCCTGTTATAAGAGCAACCTAGAGTCCGTCCCTCCTTACCCATCTCCCATACTTCACTTTGGGGCTCAACTTTGGAGCAGAAGCAATGGGAAAGATGGCCGGTTTGGCTCTGAGGAACGGGGGGAGGTTCTACACAGAGTCACAAGCCAGAGCACAGTGTGGAACAGAACAGGCCAAAGCTCCCCTCCCCACCAAAAAAGAAAGGGCTATAGAACGTATCTGCGTGATAACACAGTGAGTACAATTAGTTGTTGTCAAAGCGTTTTGCTGGCTGCATTCATCTCTTACGTGGGAGAATAAAACTGTCATAACGATGACAATTTTATTCAACATTGGTGCAATTACCAAGCCTAAAAATAGGGAGCAAATGGGATACTTTTCTTGAGGCTGAGCTGTTACCCCTGTTGCACGGCTGGGACAGTGACTCCCTCACCCCACCCCCAGGAAGGGGAGAGGACAGGAAGAAAGCTGAGACTTGGTGAACAGTGCTCTGCGTTCCTATGAGACACAGCTAGGTTTGTTCTCCACCATCCCCCTCCCCCTTCCCTCCCCCTCCCCTCCCCTCCTCTCCCCTTCCCCTCCCCTCCCCCTCCCCCCCCCCATGTAATCATCTGGCACAGAGGGAGGAGCAGTGCAGGGAGGACCAGGAATGAGATTTCCTGGGACAAGACTGTAGAGCCAGGCTCTCTGCTATGAGCTCCCTAGACACAGTTGACTTGTCACAGCCGTGGGAGGCGGTACACACCTCATGTGACAGATGAGAAGTCGTCTCAGAAAAGATGAAGCACCACACGGTTCTCCAGCCCCAGACTTTCTCATTGCAGCCAGGCCCTCCAGGTCACTTGCTGTGAGTCCTGGGAGGCCTGCTGCTCAGCCCCTGCCCTGTCCATCATCACTCCATTCTCTCTTACTCTTTTTTCCTTCACATCCCCTCACCCTTCCTGCACTGCATGGCTCTTTTGAGAATACAGAAACATCAAGGTCCCAGAAGCAAAATGACTCAGGTTGACAACTTGGCAAGTGTTGACTTTGGCTGGGGTCCTTGACCTCTGTAGGGTTTGTATCAAAGCTTTCAACTATCATTTAAAGACAGTCATAGTGTCACTGTGAGGACTGAATAAGATGTGTATCAGTCGAGTGGTTGGCAGGAAGCTGGGGCATTGGGTAGAGTGTAGAGAACAGGGCACAGTTCCCTCTCTAGAGTACCAGGTGCAGCGGACATGAAGTCACACCATCCTTATAGCAAGCTGGGGCTGAGCCTGTTATTCTTCTCTCACCTTAGCAAAGGGAAACGTGACCTTGTGACTCTCCATCATCCAGGTCACATGCAGCACAGGGCCACAGCAGGGGAAGAGGGCCCATACTTCCAGGCCAGTACTGGCACATGCTATACCCCTAAAGTATCCAGTTCAGTAGATGGGTTCTAACTTGCTCAACAAAAACACTTCCTTTGGATTCTTGAGGCTCTGGGAACTTTAAGGCATTTCTCCTGCCTTGCTCCCTCCTTCCTTAAATGAGCTGCACAACGAAAGAATGTTAGCCAAACAAGCAAAACTCTGTGGAAATAGGTCCAGCTGCATGGTTTTAAAGCCCCGCCTCGGACCAGCTGTGCACATCTGGAAACAGCTCTTCCCATTGACTGTGGCGCCTGGCACACACCTGTGCTCTGCCACTAGCCCCATCTTGCTTATTTTTACCATCAAGAAAATGAACTTCTCCTGGGGAACCGAGGATTTGCTCTAACTCCCATGAGATCACCGGACTTATTTTCCAATCACAACGGATGGCAAGGGAACGCTTTGAATGTTTTTCTTTCATAAAGGTAGGACCTGCCCAAGAGGCATCAGCAATGCTTAAGGATTTCAAAGGACTAAGGGAAGAATCTCTCACACGCATCCCCTTAAACCACCACGCACGTCCCTTAGCTAGAGCTCTCTGCTTTAAAATCTTTCCTCATAAAAGTCAAAGCTTTTGGTGGGAACAGAAAGGTCATGTTCTCTTAAAGTCGGCTACCAGGTTCATAGGCAGGCCTTATAAACTCCCCCACTTTAAAGCAGAAAACAAGAGGGCCAAGTGGAGGGTTCAGTGTGCTAGGAAAGTGGTCTAGAAGATGTAAAGTCCTGCCGTATGAAGCATTTACTGCTGAGGGATGATGTTAAATTGACCACTCAGGAAGTTAGGATATGGTACAGACCTCCTTTGTAGGTTCGAATGTCCCAAGTCCACATTAACAATCTCTGATATTGGTGTCTCCTGTCAAAAACGACTTTAAGCAGTTTTGGAAGAGGGGAGTGTAAAAGAGATTCCTGAAGAGAGGAAAGAAGACCCCTTTCCTTATGTTCTCCATGTCTTTCTTTTCTTTTCCTTTTCTTTCTCTCTCTTTTTTTTTCAAGATGATGACGGTGTTAGCTTTGCACCTGACACTCAGACCTCCACTGTTTGTTGATGTGACTAGCCATCCCTGGGAAAGGTACCCAGCTGAGGTTGTGTAGCTTCAACAAGTTACCCTCAGTAGTAAGAGCTCCTGCCAAGGGAAAGACCGCATTCTCCCTGTCCTCCTAGACTGCATTCTCCCGAACCGGCTGTGGTTGATACAGCTGGCCCCTCAGAAAAGCAGCCTTTTGTTTTTCTTCTTTCTTGCAAGTTTTTTTTTTCTCTCTATTTTGTTTTCTGTAATTTTTTTTTTTAAGAAACACTGTTTCTTTTTAAAAACGCTTTTCTACCTACTAGTTTGCCAACCATATGGATACCCCGGGGGTGGGTTGAAATGAGATGAGGTGAGCCACTCAAGTTGTTGCTGCATCTTAAACATAGCACACAATGTGTTACACAAACACCATTCAAAAAACTGAGTCACAGAATTCAGATGGGAACCAGTACATATATAAATAGTGTGTGTGTGTGTGTGTGTGTGTGTGTGTGTGTATGTGTGTGTAATGGTAGAAAGCAAGGCAGTTTGGGGAATCAGGTTAAAATCATTGTGCCCAGTTTAAGCATCATAAAAACTCAGCCTTGTCAGTATTTACACCTGTCCTGCAACTCCCACCCAAAAAAGGAGCAAAAGTCAAGTGGAAATTTCTAAATAAGCGATGTCCCCACATTGAACTGAGGAGCACAAAGGCCGTGAAGCATCAATGGATGTGATAATTGTGTTGTCTCACTTCCTGGCTGTCCATACCCACACACAGAGCAGCTCTCTGTTTCTGGGCTTCGCACTATTTTGAGGGGTTTGGTTTGGTTTGGTGTTTTGTTTTGTTTTTTGCTTTGGCTCATGCCAGCCAGCTGATTGGCATGTAATGACTCTGATGAATTTTTGGCACAGTGGCAGAATACATCTTGGGAGGGTGAAGAACTCACACCTGGGACATGTTGCAGACATTTTTAGAAATCCATTTTCTCCCCCTCCCCAGTTCACACTGGACAGGGCTTGCTGCCACACCCAGCTCAGGAAGCCACAGCCCAGGCTCCTGGACACAGAGCGTAAAAGTGACGTGAGAGGTGGCTCAGGGCAGTCCCCACAGCTTTCTGCCTTGCACTGAGCAAAGCATGTGACCACAGCTCTGGAAAAAAAATGACAAGAGTCTTGGGCAGCCCATGGTGTCCCTGTGGGTCTCAGCCATCCCTGAAGATCTGGCCTTGGCCCTGAGCCATTCTGTCCCTTGTTCGACACCTGCCAGCATCTGGCCTCATTTCTACCATCCAGACGAGCTCTCCATGTGAAACTCGCACAGTTCTGCTGCTCAGTGAAGTGGATGAAGGAAGTAATAATGGCATCTCCAGAGGTTGAGTGTTTCATCAGCTACAAGCTGGCACGCCCATGCTCAGAGGGGCCCTGCAACCCATGTGGGATGTGAAATGCGAAGGCAGAAACAGACACACGTGGGTAACATGGCTCTGACTGCTGTATGACTCCCGTTCCTTTCATTCGGTCTCTGCCATCTGGGTCTCTCCGTCATCCCCATCTGGTGCTCCTCTAGCCACAGCCGCAGTGGTTCCCAGCTTCGGCCTCTCCATCAGCAGGGTCTGAGTTAGGAGCTCACTAAGGTGTAAATCATGCTGGGTGCAAACAAGAAGAGGAAAACAGATGTCAGCAGGAGTCTGTGGCTTTCATCAGCCCCCTTCCAAGTCTGGAGCCTATGGATTCAACTCATTCCCGTCTCTGTGGTCTCCAGTTCACCCATGGAGGCCTTGCTATAGCCCATAGTGTGTCTGCTAGGATGGCACCCCATGTCCCCTGTGGATGCTTATGAGCACTCTCACTGGGATGATCACTGTGGCGCATCACTTTTCCTGCAATTACAGGTGCCTATGGGGTAAGATTCTTCACACCACCATCTGCAACCACATGCTTACAGAATGGCTGCATCCTTACCCCTCCTCCCCAAGCCCCCGTGATGTTACATGATGTGTCAATTCCAAGGGTCTGGATGAAGAACATTGTCACTGATATCAGTGGGGTTGCATAAACACAGTCCTCGGGGCAAATGACATAAGTGAATCTTAACTGGGCATAGGTCCCCAAACCTCCTCCTTATGGGATTAGTAGTGACCAAGTAGGAGGGACCTGCATTCCTATGGCCTGACAAGGATGTCAGGCTAATTCTGCAAGGCTGACAAGTTGACCAGAACTACAATCTACTCCTCTGTCTATTTAGAAAAAGAAACAACTCTCCTGACATTAGAGACCCCACCCCTGACTCTAAGAAGTTGTCTAGGAGCAAAACCAAATAAAAGAACCTGGACTATTTTCCTCCCATCCCTGCACAGCTGGGAAGCCCCCTTTCTAGAGCCAGACACAGCAGATGTGCCCAGGCCCCACTGCCTAGGTCTGGAGCTAGACAGATGGATTCTCGCTGTACAGCTCAAACAGATCAACCACTTTCTAACTCCAAAGCCAGTCCTCTGACCATTGTGGACTGAGCCTAATTGTGGACAACTGTGGTGGTTTGAATATGCTTGGCCCATGGAGTGGCACTATTAGGAGGTGTGGCCTTATTGGGGAAGGTGTGGCCTTATTGGGGAAGGTGTGGCCTTGTTGGAGGAAGTATGTCACTGAGGGGGTGGGAAAGAGAGCTTCCCCCCAGCTGTCTAAAGATGCCAGTCTTCTCCTGTTTGCTTTCAGAGTAAGATATAGAACACTCAGCTCCTCCTGCACCATGCCTGCCTGGACACTGCCATGCTTCCCACTGTGATAATGGACTGGACCTCAGAACCTGTAGGCCACCGCCAATTAAATGCCGTCCTTTATAAAAGTTGTCTTGGTCATGATGTCTACACAGTAATGGAAACTCTAACTAAGACAATAACTCTGTCTAACTCACTGTAATTCTTTTATTCCACACTAACTGAACACCTACTATGTACCAAGCACTCTTCTCAATTCAGGGAAATGATGGTGAGTGTGTGGGCTGAGCCCTGGCCAATCTGTGACAACAAACACCATGGATGCCTACTATGTGCCATGAAGGGCACTGCTGAGATAGCGTTGAGGGAAGCAGATAAGTTCTCTGCAGCCTAGAGAGGAGTAACCCATAAAAGACAGAAGTATAAACTGAGAAGAAACAGACAAGGAGAGACCAGTGTGCCCAGAAGTAATGGACAAAAGGATGGGGTGACACAGCATCACTGAATAATATGGGCCAGGGTCACACTCGGAACCTTTCTAGCCAGGCCTGGCGGCACAGGCCTGTGATCCCTGCTACTCCATAGACGAGGCAGAGGGTTCAGGTTTGAGGGTGTCCCAGGCAATTCAGCAAGACTAGGTCTCAAAATCAGAAGTAGAAAAGAGCTGAGAGCATGTGACATGGTGGTAGAGTGCTTGTCTAGCATGGATGGGGCTCTAGGTTTGCTCTCCAGAACAAGAAAAGAGAGAAAAGGGGAGGGGAGGGAAGGGGAGGAGAAAAGGAAGAGTAAAGAAAAAGGGGGTAGGAGAAAGGGGAAACAAAGAAAAGGGGGATGGAAAGTGTAATAAGAGAGAGAGAATGAAAAGAAAAAGGACCCTTCTACCGAGGAGACAAACTGCCCACCCTGGACTCACTCACCAGGGTTATTACACACCCCCATCACACATAACCCATAAATGTCACCTGCACCACAACACATTCTGAGATGGAGACAGTGGCGAGAGCCCTGTGGTTAGCACAGTGCAGTAGAACTCAGTCTCCAGTGCTGCACACAGCTCAGAGGCTGCTCTGCAGGCACGAACTTCCCCTCCCTTAACAAAGCCCAGGCTAATGTTCTACACTGTCTGGGTCTGGGTTTGGGAAACTCGAGGTGTACACTTGTGGTTTGAAGACGACGCTGTGAGTATGGTATGAATGCCGTGACAAACTGCAGCTGAAACTAGAATACAGAAAGTTCAGTGGACTGCAGGGAACTTAGTTACAGAATGACCACTCCCAGCTAAGGGCCTGGGGCCTCCAACATTGTCCACTCTGTCCCTCTTATTCTACAGCCCAGCAGAGAGCAATGTCTGGCTGGAGCTAAAACCCAGAAGGAAGGGTCCTGTTTCAGTTTCCCAAACTAAGGTGGATCCTAGAATGGTGGACCAGGGAAGGCCTAGCCACTTTCTACTGATTTTAAAGAGAGGTACTGCTATCTGGGGACAGGCCACTCAGCCTATGATTTCAGGAGGTCTGTGGTCTCATGGTGACAGTGAGGCTGAGTTCACTTCAGAGAGGATACTCTGTAGGGCATATGGAGGCCAACCTTGTGAAGGAAAAAGTGGGATGGAGAGCCAGGCACCACAGGCTCCTTCATGGACGCATTAGATCTAAGATGTTCACCGAGGCCAGGGCAGTGGCTGCTTCCCATGTTGATGCAGAAATCCTAACAGGTGACAATGTTCCCCCTACACACCCAAACCCTCTGAGTGACCCCATCAAGCAGGGCTTTCATTGGGGCACAGTGACGGTATGGCGAGATACAATTGGCTGAGGATTTCGGGGCTTGGGATTGGCTCAAACACTGTATATAAGCTTATGCGCCAGGCAATAAGCTCGGATCTCTACCCTGATGCTGGTCTCCCGAGTCTGATTCCCTGGATTCTTCACAAGTCTCCATTGCTTCCCCCATCCTCAGTCCTGTTCCCATAAAACTTGAAAACTCTCCAAGGAGTGGCCTCTGTCTTCAAACAGCCTTTTCCCACCCTCTACAGCCTCCTGGGAGAGCAGCCATCTGGAGCTGCTAAAGCCTTAAGCCAAAAGGACTGGGGGTTGAACGGTTGGTCACCTCGGCTTCTCCAAGGAGGGTCCCACAGCTTCTCAGGCTTCTACAGCTTAGAGCAGGAAGCATCCAGACCATTCAGGAAGGGTAACACTCTGACATTGGAATAACCCTTGACTTCATGAAGAGAGCACTAGAAGGATTCTGGGATCCTCTCTCAACTCTTCACAATTGAGGTAAACCATGAAGCTACTCATGGGAAGTGTAGGAATATGAACAACAGATCTATTCCTTCAGAAGGGCGGGGGAGCCATGAGCCAGCTGCACTGTAATCAGCCACCTGTCTCTAACCCCTGGCCCTTGCTTTGATAAAGACTTGTCTATGGGTTCTGGATGCAGTTTGAAGTTCAGTCGTCGAAGTATACTTGGTGTGACCATTAGCTGTGACCTTGGGAAATGTTTCAACCTTTATAGATTCAGGTTCCTCAATTGAAATATACGGGCAAGGGCATAATTTATCTCACAAATTCGCCAACGCAAATGGAGTTTATTTTTGAATGTCCAGCAATGTAGCCACTTCCCAGCCTGATGCACCCAGTCTGAACCCAGGGATGGCTGAAAAGTTAGCACCCTCAGCCTTCCCTTGCCGCTGTAGAGACAGCACTGGGGTGTCCGAGCGCATGCATGACCCTGCAAAGATACCAAGGTGCCGGGGCGGGGGCAGAAATGAGCACAAAAGGGATGAGAAGACATTCCCAGAACAAGCAGCTCCAGTGCGCAGACCACAGGATGACAGCTCACAGCGCTCTGCTGAGCAAGGGTGTTCAAGTGACGAGGTGAAGAAAGGGACCCGGAAGCAAAGCTGCCAAGTCGGCAGGATTTGCTCAATTAGGACCGTGTTATGAAACATGGAGGAATTGCAGGATAAGCACTTAATGACCCAATGTGCCTCTCTGTGGGGTATGACTGCCTCTGTGGCGGGGATAAAGGCCACTAATATGGTACCCAAGAATCTTCACAAACAGGCTGAGGGCAAGGGCTAATGATTCTGAGCCCCTCCGTTCACTGGTACCCTGAGGAGAGGAGCTGCTGAGTTCTGAAGGGCTGGAAGCCCTGCTAGTTAGAAGCCTGTGACAATCCCTCAGCTGTCTCCTAAGAGATGTTATTAGATGTTCCCTGAGTTGCAAAGGATGTGCACAAAGGCATCTTTCTTTCCCAGAAACCCTCGCTCCTGAGTCAGGGTCAGACAACTGGGATCAGATTCAATTAGCCATGTTCTCTCATGGGCCACCCCCCAAGAAGCTACCTCTCCAAGGCCAGCCTCAACTCCCCTTCCATTTGCTGCTGAAGTCAAAGCCAGAAGGAGGGCGGGACTCACCAGTACAGGTAGTAGAAGAAGGAGAGGAGGTAGAAGGCCAGCTTACACCAGGCCTCCTTCTGGCAGTAGCTCAAGGTGTCCGCATTCATGACAACTGGTGGGTCGTAGGCTAGCTCTGAGCTATCTGCTGGACAGTGGAAATACCTGCAGGGAAGAGGACATGATGGCATTGTCTCCGAGGCTCAGGGTTCCCTGTGTTTTCAGGTCAAGGCCCCCTAGCTTTGTACTGTGCCTCCTGCCAAACTCAGATTCCAACCATTGCTAGAGCAAACTCGGCCACAACCTTCCAGCAGATCCATGGTATCATATAAAGGTGCTCTAACAGAAGAAAACATGTCACCCAGGATTATGGTTTGAATGTGACCTCTCCCCTATAGGCCTGCATGTGGGTGTACGTGATGCCAAGCTAGTAGCCCTGTCTGGGGAGGTTATGGGACCTTCAGCAGATAAGGACTCACTGGAGGAAATGGGAACAGTTATAGGGAAGCCCACTTCCCAGCTGTCTGCTTCCGTCTACCAAGCTGTAATAACACTGTGAGTTCCTGCTGCCGTAGGCGGAGCCCCAGCCACCATGCCTTCTCTACCATGGTGGGATGTACTCCCTTCAACTATGAGTCCAAATAATTCCTTCCTGCTGGAGGTTGCTTCTGATAGCCTGGTATCTCCCAGAAGATACTGAGAGCTCCCTTTGGGTGTGGGCACATGTGGGAGAGTTGTACAACCACTTTCTCCACGTCTATATTCTGAACACTAAGTGCCTTGGGCTAGGGCCCACTACCCAGGCTTTCATTTAAACTCCAGAATACCATAGAGAGACATTATAGAGTCATGTTTAGGGACATGGGTTGCTGTTGCTTGGTTTTGTTTGTTTGATTGACTGAGGGGCCTAGAAGAACAAATGGAACATTGGCCATCTTTGGGGAAGCTGGAAAAGAGAACCATGGGCGATGAGTCCTCGTTAATGCCTACAGCCACATCAACTCCACAAATGCTGCCCAAGGCCAGGGGCTTATGTGACAACTGGGGCCCTTGCAAGTGTCTGCAGCACTTAGCTCATGTCCACCAACATCTGTAGGGCATCACTTCCCCATGTTGCCTAGGAGCCCACTGCAGCTGGAACTCCTGGTGCTGTGCTCTTTGGTCACTAGGGAGAAGGATTCTGGGAGGCAGGAGTGCATGCTGTTGCTCCTGTCAGGGATGGGACAGCAGCAGTTCCCCACCCTGAAGAAGCACCAGGCACGGGGCCTGACCTGAAGACTGCTGTGATGGCACATGCTCACAGAGCCAGCATCTCAGCCACCTCTTCCTCCCCCTTCAGAGCATTGCACCTGCATTATCTGTCACCGACGCTATGCTAAGAGGACATGAGAAGCCAGATTCGATGACAGCTGCCAGCTCATAGCCCTTGGGCCACTCACCTCTCCTCTTCTCTGGAGCAGATTTCAAAACCTATTTGCTGTCACCGGGCTTTGTTCCCAGGCGACCTCATTAAATGAAGGCAGAGGAACCCAGTGGCTGAATGGCTTGGCAGAAAGGACCAAGACTGACTCTTTTGCTTGCTCCTCACCATATTGTCCTTCCTTGGGTCAGTCATCAACCCATCCTAGGCTCAGCTATAAAATGGGGATAAAAATTGCCCACCTCAAAGGACAAGTATGATGCTGGTATACATTGATATGCGCAAATAACCTTTCTGAACAGCCACTAAAAAGTGGGGACCGAGTCAGTTTCACTGAAGCAAAATGAGTGTGAGGATAGAGGGGACCAAAGTACTAACCTGACAAGGAGGCAGGTAAGCCAGGGGCATCTGGTCAGTCTGTAAAGCACTAACGCCTGGGACTCTTGTTATTATGCTGGGTACAGTGATGCGAGGCTATAATTTCAGCGCTGGAAATGTTGAGACCTTCGGCTCCCTGGGATTCACAGGACAGCTGAGCCAATCTAAGTGAGTTTCAGGCCAAGGAGAGATTTTGCTCCCTCCCTCCAAAAGGCAGATGGCACCTGAGGGACTACACTGGAGATTGTCATCTAAATTCTACACACATGCATACCTGTGCGCACACACATAGACATATAAACACGCAGGGAGCGGAGGCAGACAGAGAAAAGGAAATGAGACAGACGGGCTCGGGTTCCAGGACTCTGGGTACTCAAGGACTTCTCTGTCTTCATTCTGTCTGTCTTTTGTGTTCTGATAACTTCCTAAGAGTAAGTAGGCTAGGCCATCAGAGATTCAAGAACCAAGACAAGGTCTTTACAGGCAATGAGACCATAGCTGCTCCCCACCTACACACACACACACACACACACACACACACACACACACACACACACATCCCAGGTATGAGGCAGTGGCTGGCTCTCCTTCCCCTCCGTTGGGACAAGTGCAGCTCTGAGAGTGGAAGACAAATCCAACTTCACAGAACTGCACTTGTCCCACAGATTGCCTTTTCCTTGTTTCTGCAGGACTGAGATAAACCCCAAGGCTGTGTATGCTGTAAGTGCATGTCTACCCAGCCGCTGATCCATTTGATAGGCTTCGACGACAGACCATGACTCAAAGACCCGCAGGAGAGATTTCATCTGCAGGGAGGAGATGCAACCCATGTGAGGTGGAGAGGATGCAGACAGGTTCTCACAAGTGAGATGTCTAGCTCAGAGCCTCCCTCCCTCCCTCTCACCTATACACAGTCCAGTCATTGGTCAGAGCCTGTTCACTTTACTTCCAGTTCAGTTCTCTCACAGAGCCAATCTTCATGAGGTAGGATGGCTCCCCACTGTGTCATCCCCTTTATTTCTTCACCTGGAGTCCTGTCCAGTTCCTAACTAGATGTTGTCTTTGATACATCTCCTTCTGGCTCATCCTCACACTTCTTCCAAGATAATCTTCTAAAATTCAATCAAGTAACACCAGTTTTCTTCACCAGAACCCCTCCTGGTTTTCCAGTCCACACAGGTTCCAGGCTCTGTATCAGCACTTCTCAGGTTCTCAGTATGAGATTGCCAGCTGCCTAACCACTGCAGCCTCCAGGAGCCCCCATCCGACGGTGCAGAAAGACGCAATAAGTGTCCCCTAAACATGCCAAGTGCTCTCTCTCATTTCTGGGCCCTTGCACATACTTTTCTGGACTTTCCCACACTGTAAGGACCAATGTGTCTCTTTCTCTACATTCCTACAGGGAATCTTCATATATCCTCATATATCTGATAAGAATATACTTCCTTCTGCTTGCAAGGATATTCCTGGGATAGAGATTCACACATATTTTCATCTAGGAATTCCCCTCAATGTCTAGCAAGCAGTGTGTGCTCCCCATGTTTGCTGGTGAAACTGGCAGTGATGGACCAGCTGGCTTGGGCATCCAGAGCTCCGGAATTAAAGGGTTTGAGGAGGATAATTGATCCACACAATTACAATCCCCACTTCTCTGGTATTTCTCACTTCTGCTCCATATCCATCCTACAGAAAACCCACTTGACTGAGCCAAAGCACACTCTTACATGAAAAAGACTTGGCATCATAACTGCCCAGAAAACCTAGTGCAACTGGTGGGTGAGTTTTTTTTAAAAAGGAAGCAGTTTACACATCATACTGTTTGCCCTTTTAAAGTGCACATACAATTCAATGAGTGTTAGCATGTTTGTAGAGTTGCACATCTATCACTACTGTCTAAGTTAAGGGCATATTTATTACCCTTACAGGGAGGGAGGGAAAAAGGGAGAGAGGGAAGGAGGGAAGAAGGGAAGGAGAGAGAGAGAGACAGAGACACAGAGAGACAGAGAGAGAACCCTGTACCCATGAGCAGTTGTTTGCTATTGCTATTTCCCCTCCTCCTTTGGAAACTACTTGTTTACCTTTTGTCTCTATAGATTTGACTATTCTAGAAATTTTATGTCAAAAGAATCATATAATGTGTTGCTATTGGGTGTGATATCTTTAACTTATATTTTATTTGAGGCTCATCCACATTGTAGAACATTTAAGTACTTTCTGCCTTCTTAATTTCCACACAGATGTTCCATTGTATGGATACACCACATTTTCTTTATGGATGCATCAGCTAACAGTCGGTACTGTTTTCCTATTTTGGCTCCAGTGAATAACATTGTAGCTGCATTTCATGTTCACCTGCAGGACCGGGGTTCCAGAACGGAGCCAAGAGGGACTTACTTCAAGCTCAGGAGAGTCAGTTTGTTCTACATGTCTTTGTTTATAAACTTGACACAATCACAGGAGAGTCTCGACTGAGTAGATCATATTGACCTTAGGGTGTGTCTATGAGGGATCATTCTGACTATTTATTGGTGTAGGAGGGCCCAGCCCATTGAAGGTAGTTGGTACCATTCCCTAATTAAGTGTTCCTGAGTTATGTAAGAAAGTTAGGTAAACATGAGTCTGCCTGGAAGCCAGAAAGTCCTCTATTGTTTCTGCCTTCAAGCATCTACGTGAGTTCCTGCCCCTCAATAATGAGCTATAACCTGTATTACATAAGTCTACTTGCTTTTGGTCAGAGTTCGTAATCACAACACAGTTGTATCTAGAACACGGTTTCTTTACAAGGGGATAAAAGAAGGCACCCGGTGGCTGATCTCTGTGGGCACACTGTCATTGGGTGCAGAGGTGATGGAGGATGGGCGGGGCCCAGGCAGACCTACCTCCAGAAGTGATAGAAAAGCAGAGGAACATTGAGTCCCAGGGTGAGCCACTCCTGAGCGCACAGGAACATGATGCAGAAGAGGCTGTGGATAGAGTACTCGGGCAGCACCAGCTGGAGAGGAAGCAGAGACACACAGGCCCGGTTAGAGGGAGGCAGTGCTCCACCCACTCACTGTCCCCCATGCAGAGGTGCTCCCTGCAGCATGGTCACTTCCCTGTGACTGATCACTTTGGGAAGTGCTCCATGTTTTAGACCCAACCCAGAGTAGACACAGGCCCTCTGTCCAGGCCTGGGAAAAGGGGAGGAGGTTGCCTAGCATCTGGATTGTCTGAAGAAACTAGTAGTGTCCTGTGTCACCTTCCATCTGTTTGTGCTGTGTTGCTGGCTCCTCTGTGCCCTCCGCTAGCTAATAGGTGTGTTTGTTTATAATACAAGAAGGTCAGGAAAACAGAAAGGCTGGTGATAGGCTAATCAAGACGAGCACAAGAGAAATGCCAAGGAGCAATAGTGAAAAGAGGTGGCCTCTGTGAGAAGGGAGAAGGTGAGCTCAGACTCCCCAGGGAGATGCAGGGGGACAGATGGAAGAAGACAGACACCCCTCCTGGGTAGGCACATGTGGTATAAATGAAAACTGAAAACTAAAGATGACTAGAAGGTAGACAATCAACCCTTTCCAGTAAGGAAAGCTATAAGTATGCAAGCACACTCTTGTAGACAGAAATCACACACACACACACACACACACACACACACACACACACACACACACACACACACACACACACACACGTGTATGTATGGCCTGTACATCTCACTTTGACCATCGTGATTGCTCTGATCCAACAAACTGTGTCTTTCAGGGGCCATTCTAAAGGAATCACGGCTATCCTCCCCAGCAACCCTCAGCCCATACCTGATTCCTTTTTATAAATTTACATTAAAAAATACTTAAGTTTTAAGTCACTGACTGTAGACCAAAAAGAAAAAAAAACCAACATTTGTGTGTATGTATGTGTGTGTGTGTACACACGTGAACATGTATGTAAATGCATGTGTGCCTGCATACATGTTTGAAGGTCAGAAGACAATTTGTGGGAAACAATTCTCTCCTTCTACTATGTGGGTCCCAAGGCTAGAACTCTGGCTATCAAACTTAAGAGCACTGAGCTATCTCACCTACCCTACATAGCAAGCTTTCTGACCTGCTCATAGAGGCCACCCCCACAGCCTACATGTGACCAAATGTACTGTTCTGACCAACCACATACGTCTGTAGCATGGCTAGATTGCCCGTGAGATAGAGTCTGTAGTCATAGCCCTAGACTTCCATGGGTGGGAGCAACTGCTTCAGACCAACTCGCTTTGGTATAGAACATGACACTAGCTTTCTTTCACTGTAAGCAAATGAGCTAGCTACCTGACCAGTAGGCCCCTGCAGAAGATAAGGACATATTCACAGATTTTAAATAAATACATATACAGGCATACATGTGAGAGATGCATTTTGTAACTAGGGGTTGTGTTTGTTCTCGGCATCTGGTGAAGGACAAGCTGCCTTAACCTTAAGTTAACTCAGGCTCAGCATGGACTCAGAGCACAAGAGGCAACCCTCCGGGGTCATGACTTCAGTGGATAAACCAGGCACTGCACCTATGAATCTCAACCATGTAGTAAGAGAGGCCATGTGCTGTCATTCCTCCTTTGAGAACCTCAAAGCTGTGCTTGCCGGCTTCATCTGTACCCTGGCTACCTACCATGCCTAGAGCAAGCCCACGTTCTCAGAGCTAGCACGCCAGCCCTACTCCACCATGCACATCCAAGCACTTATGCCAAGTACTTAACATGCTCAGAGACAGCGACGACAGGCCTGAATCATCTAGTACAGCTCCATCCCCGTCTCCAGTGCCAACGCCAAACCTCTGAATGATGACAGTTCAGAATTCATGCCCTCTATCCATCACACTGCTCCTTGTTCTCTGGGACTTGGTGGATAATGGAAGCTGTGACTGACAGGGAGGATCTATTACCATCCCCTGTGTGAAGGAAAACACTTAACAGAGGCCAGCTCGACTTTTAGGGATGAGGGGGAAACCCTCCTGCTGTTCTGTGTGGGTCTTCCCACTGCCTCTCAGTATCTAAAATCCTGAGCAGACTTGTTCCTAACCCCAGGAGACTTCAAGTGGCTGCAATGCCCCTGTGCCCCTCCTCTTGCTCCAGGCATCCCATGTTACTCACAGTGATGTGGACAATGTAGGGACCTTATTCCTCTCAGACCAAATGGAGCTTAGCCAGGCTACCCGCGCTGGCCCGTACCATGCCTCACCCTAGACCATCTGTGCCTTTCCACTACTTGGCCTTTGCAACATAAGACATCCCCGATCCCAGCAGCTGGGAGGGGCCCCAGGGGCCATGAGTGGAAACTATATGAGAAGCCTGGAACACTTAACAGCCAATAAGAAATGCCCCCAAAGTCCTATTTTGTTTCCTCTGACATCACAAAGAACAGTTATAACAACGGGTATACTTCATCATCCTGACACCACCAGTGAGGACAGAGGGCTCTCTCCCACCCCTACCCCCCCACCCCGGCAGCCTTCGATGGGCAGAGTGAGAGCAAGTCATAAACGTTTGTTGTTCTGAGCGACTGAGAGTCACATGTTCCTTCTTGCTATGACACACTTTGGCCCATCTTGTCTGATGTAGTCAGAGCCTCGGAATGAGAAATCAATGAGAAAAGCAAGGCTGTGTTCTTCTCCCCTCTCTATCCTCCTGAGCATCCTTCCGGACCTTGGTTTAATAAGCCACCGAGGCTAGTGTGACATGCTCCTGATGCTGAGTACCAGGTGGAAGGCCACCAAGCATGCATCAGGCTTATTCTGGTGGGTAGTCAGCTGGGTTGCTCCCAGCTCAGACCGAATAAGTGCTATAGAAATATGCCCCACGCTTGAACCTACCAGAGGAAGTATAGAAAGGTAGATTGAAACTCTGAGCATGCCCATGGCTAGTTCCATCCCTTATCACCGGCAGACACTGTTTCCTCTGGCCGAGCTGTTGAATGGTACCGATACCCGTGATTCACTGAATGAGTTATAAATAGACACCACTTCATGTAGACCACAGTCTGAGACCCCATATCCTGCTTTCTGTAGTTATAAATAGTAAGAATGATCTCACTATAGACATTGTGGGGTTCTGAAAAGGTGACAGTTAAAGTCAGGCTAGCCTACACATACATGCCTGTGATCCTGGGCTAAGGGGACAGGCTACATGGTGAGAACTGGTCCCAAAAAAAACAAAACCTAACAAGCAATGCCTGCCAACTTGAGAATAGCCGAAGGGTTTGTCATGAAGCCAGAACCACTGTTAAGGAAGAATAAATCTAAATATGCATGGAAAAGTTGGCATGCCATGAGACTAGCAAAATCAGAGGGGGTGAGGAGACTGCTCGGTGATTATAGCACTTGCTGCACACACACACACACACACACACACACACACACACACAAGGACTAGAGCTTGGATCCCCAGAAACCCACATAAATATCAGGTAAGCATGGTTGTCCCACCTGTAATTGGGAGGAGACAGGATCTTCAGAGCAAGCTAGCCTACAAGACCAGCTATAAAGGGCAAGCTCTAGATTTGATTGAAAGACCCTGCTTCGTGGCTGACTAAGAAGAGTGACCAAGGGAAGATCTCTGCCATCAACCTCTGCTCTCTACATACCCATACATACACATGGGCATGTGTGCACACACATTTGCTCATACACGTGTATATACACATACATATATACACTTACACCTCTATCATGCACACATTAAACACACCCACACTACACACACACACAAAGATAGAAAAAGAAAACCAACAACAATAAAACAAAGAACTCACTATTTTGTGTAGCCCTTTCACAAGCCACCAAATGGGCCACTTATTTAAGAGTGTATAGGGCAGGCCTGATGCCAGGTAGGACTGGGGTACCTGCCAAGCTCATTACACTTCTGACTTACTGCCCAGATTCTAGTAGTCAGTTTCTGTTTGCTGGCAAATATTCCCATCTGGATATTCCTGAGTCCTCACTCCACTCCCACCCCTCCTCCCAGTCCCTGCAGACCTCTCCCGAGCCTCTAGTTTGTCCTAAGAGCACCTCTGCTTCCTCTCTCTCATCAGCCAGCCTGGAAACAAGACAAATCTGACATGGTCACTTCTACAGGGCACTTTGATCTACTCTTGTTTTCCATTTCTACTGCCCCCTACAGGCCAGCACCCCTGTGCTGCCCCCAAAGCTAGTGTAAGAACTGTCTAGCATAGCTCTGTCCCAGAAGACAGGCTCCTGTCCAGCAGAGACATGTCTCCTTTCTCTGGCATCCACCATGCATTCACCCACATCCTTGCTTTCCCAGGAATTTTTAAAATTAAATTTATTTTTTGTCCATCAAAATATGTAAATTCTTATTGGTAACTAAAGAACGCATTAAGGACTTGGTTTTAGCCATCTCGAGCAACTAAAACATATTGTATAAAAATCAATACCAAAAGAGAGTAGAATTATAGTCTAGAATTTAAGACTCTTTTTAAATCAGTTTTGTTTTTCCTTGATTAAATTCGCTCTTAGATAATAATATACATGCCCATGGTGCTAGATTCTGGGAGAGAAGGAACCGTTGTCTCCTTTTAAGCGAGATTTAACTTTATTTTTATTCATGGTCTAAATATTTTCTCCCTGTCACTTCGGCTTCTCACTTGTCTGTGTGACCAACCGTTGGCTGCCAGGACACAGGTCTTGGGAGAATAATGCCACATGACAGTTTGGGGTTTCTCTTCAGTGTGCTGGTACAGAGGGCAGGGTAGATAGGAGGAGAGACTTTTCATAGCCTCACAGGAAGAGGAAGTAGAGAGTAGATGTCTATATCCCATACCAGAAGTGTGGAAGTAATATGTTTGGCATGAGGGGGACCCCTAAAGCTAGGGAACGGGGCAGATAGTGAGAGGTAGGCAACCCATATGAGTCCCATGAAGGCAGGATTTCTGGAAGGAGGTGTGTGTGTGTGTGTGTGTGTGTGTGTGTGTGTGTGTGTGTCTGTGTGTGTGTGTGTGTGTGTGCGCGCGCGCGCGCTCACATGCATGTGCTCACTCACTCTCGACTTCACATATCTCTGTGTGTGTGTGCACGCAGAGGCCAGATGGGGTCACTGCTACCCTCTATCACTCTTCCCTTACACTTTGAGGCAAAGTCTTTCACTGAAGCTTGAGTGCATCTCCATTTTTTTTTCTTCTAGCTAGGCTAGCAGGCTGTAAGTCCCAGCAATTCTCCTGCCTCCACTCTACCCAGTGCTAGAGTTACAGTTGTGCACAGCCACACCCAGCTTTTTCTGTGCTTATTGGAGATCTGAACTCGGTCCCTCATGCTTGCCACACAAGCACTCTCCTTCATGGAGCCATCTCCCCAGCCAGGGGACCAGATCTCTAAAAGACACAAACATGGCCCACGGTCATGGAAGGCTCACAGCCATGGAATGCACATAGCCATGGAAGGTCCACTGAAGATCCAGACTGGAGTTCAGATTGAAGACCATGGAAGCCGCAAGGTTTGTCTCCCAGCTCTCAGTGTTGCCTGTCAGCTCAACAAAGCCTTTCAACTAATACACATTGGTCTGCAATGATGTGCATTATGTAAATTCCTTCTGGTTACATAAGGATCAACCTTATGATATGAAGAACTGCAGCTAACAACACCAGGCCCTATTTCCCTTATCTGTAAAGCACCACACTTGCTGGGAGGATGTAAACCGGACTAGGAAGGATGGTACTCTCAGATGGCAAGCCAGCATCAGAGGACAATGCCCCTGCAGTTATGAGGATGATCTTCATATTGTGAATAAACATCTTGGAGAATTCCCTACTCAGGAAGCAACTGGCCCTTCTTCCCTGAAAGTCGGTGAAACAGCTCACAGCCAGATTTGGCTTCCTACTTCTCAATCTAGACTCCTTGGTCATCCTTGACACCAGCGTCCGGTCTCCCCAGGTGGGAAGAGAAAGAAGCCACAGGCTGCTTAAGTGACTTGCCTGTCAAGCCTGTGTCTCTGCCAGTGCACGTGACCCTAGCACAGACACCCTCCCTGGCTAAACAGAATCGGGGTGACCCTCTGTTGACCTGCAGCCTAGAATCCATCCATAAGTGTTCTCAAATGAGCAATCATCCGCAGCAGCCCTGGGCTCTGACTGACTTACCAGAGCAAGGGGAGACAGGATGCTGCTATAGTTTGAATGTCCCCCAGAGGACTATGTGTTAAAGGCCTGATCCCCAGGCACTACTGGGTGAGGTGGAGCCTGGAGGTAGGTCTTTAGGGATTAGAGGTGTGCTCTTAATGGGGATTGTAAGACTCCCTCTCTCTCTCTCTCTCCCTCTCTCTCTCTCTCTCTCTCTCTCTCTCTCTCTCTCACACACACACACACACACACACACACACACACACATCTCTCTTTTGCTTGCTTCTTGGCTATGCAGTGAGCAGATCTGCTTGCTCCGTCACATTCCTGCTATGGTGCTCCATCACAGACCCAAAACAGAGCTGACCAGTCAAAGACCCTGTAGCCAAAATAAAACTTTCCTCCTCATAAGCTGAGTATCACAAGTGTTGTGTTATGGCGCTGGGAGCACGGAGAGAAAGGTCTGCATCGATAGGAAACAGATAGGATTCTGCTGTCCCGTGAGACTAGGATAAAGTTCTCTGAGTGCTGCCAGGAAGCTCTGAAGCTGCCCGCTCTGAAGAAGACTCTTTCATGTGGTTACTCCAAGCGGTGAAGCCTTGGGGAAAGCATTTGACGCTCAGGAAAGACAGTCCAGCCTTTAGCCCTGACATCTCTCAGGAACTGGGATCCCAGCCTCAGCTGGTACAGGGAAGTCAGTTGCTGAGACCCAGGCTTGAGTTGACTGAGTTCTGTCTGTTAGAGAACTGTTAGGTGTTTTTATCTGGAATCTGCACCAAGGCTCACCAGCTATTTCTAAGTGGTAAGCCAATGTCGCTGAGTAACTCGGCACAGAATTACAGCCTGGAATCATAGTCACCAATTATATCTGCACCATCAGCTACAGGTGTGGTTCAGGGCCCGCCACTGCCAGAAACCCTCCTAAATGTCCGGAAAATGTTTGGTTGTCGACCACCCATAGCCAAAATCAGATCCTCATGGCTGACCACAGATGGTGGGGACAGTCTTCAAGGAAAGCTAATACATTGCCCCTACCCCTGCCCCCAATTCCCCTGTACCAGGAACATGGAGTAAAGTGTGGTACAAAGGTGAGGGAAGCGGTTGCCTGCCTGAGAGGCTCAGGATCTGAAGACAAGAAAATCCCTTCTCCTCTGTGGATCCCAATGCTCATCAGGGCGTGGAGATTCTGGGTGTTCTTTAGGGCCTACAGGGACGTCCTCTCTGGACAGACTGGGCCTCTATTCCTCTACCACCCAGAGGCCTGGGTGTGGCCTGACCCTTCTGGTGTTCCCTACTCCTTGGGTTCTGCTTCCAGGTTTACTGGCTCTAACTGACTTGGGCACCTCCAGTCCCCCTGCTGCCTCCCGTGGGAGCCTCAGCACCTGCTCTGCCATGCACTGAGCATCCATGCCAGTTACCACCTGCACAAAAAGCTTGTTTCCCAGGCTGCCCACTGGGGAAGTTCTCCTGTTTTGACTCATTAGAAAAATCACATACCACACAACACTCTGTAGAAGATGTTTCCTTCCAAAAGTACTCATGTGGGGGGGGGGGGTGGGGGGTGGCTTTGTCGCTGGTGGAAGGCAATAGGGCATGAGGTGACAGGGACAGATGTGGCTCAGTGTCAGGTCCCACCCTCCCCTGACAAAAATGGGTCACATTTCTGTGAGCTTGCAGTTCTCAATAGCTCCCAGGTTCCATGTGCCTCAGGATCTTCTGGAGGTTTTGCTAAAATGGGGGGGGGGGGGTGCCCCGCCACCTCCTGCCCCACCCCACACCTGAGCTTCAGATTCAGCAGTTCTGGGGACTGAGTATCTGAGTAACACATTCCTTATGAGCTATAAGGACAGCACTCCTCCATGTGTGATCTCTGGACCAGCCCCCCACCCCATCCACCCCCTACCCCCACCCACCCCCGCACTTGGCAGCTTGTTAGGAATGTAGGATTTGGGTCCCAGCCCAGATCTGTTGGAGCAGAACCTGCCTTGGAAGGTTCCCAGGTGGCTTATGTATGCACATCAAGGTTTGAAAAGCACTTCTTAACACTGATTCTCAAAATAGGGTTGAGTTCCTCGGAATAGCACGCAGACTTGTCAGAAGTGCTCATCTCCAGGTCCCACCCTAGGCCACAGAGACAGATATCAGGCAGAAGCTGTACATTCAGACATTTCCCAGGTGCACCCGTCAGAATATTTAGGCCGAGGTTACGCCTCAAAACTCTCACCAGCCCTCCAGCCCTCCAGTGGGGTACAAAACTTCTCCAGGACTTCACTGGGACAAACTAAGCCCTCAGCGCCCTCTCACCACTGCTTGGGGACTGGGATCTGATGGGAGCGTGTTCAGTAAGGAGCAGGTGAGTCCAGCCTCTGGTTCTCTAGCACTGCTGTAAGAGAGGACCCCAAGACTCCCTAGCCCAAGGCTGGTGGCATCTGCTTGGTACAGAAGTAAGCGCTCTGGCTCCCTCTGGTCTCCATTATTCCCCCTCAGATTCCCATTGTATTCTTCCTGTGCTATGCTGGCCATTCTTCCCACCTCCCTTCTCCCCTCCTCTCCCCTCCCCCTCCAGCAACTTCCATTTGCCTTGGCCGTTCACTTGATACTTTTTAGGTAAGACAGGTGACTAGCTCCTTTTAGGGCCAAGCTTTGGACTCTGGCCAGGCCTTGCCCCTTCTTCTAAGCCTGACATTTGCCTGCAGTAATGAGACACACTTCAGTAGTCCTCCTGAAAGATTCCTCACACAAGTACTGAGTGACTGGCCCACCTAAGAACTGTGTGCGGGGTGGGGGTGGGAGGTTGGAGGGGGGGGAGGTAGGGTGGAGGGTGGTGGTGGGGCGACAACGACAGGGGAATGGGTGAGAACTGAAGCCTTTCCTTGCGCAGTGCTGCATTTCCAAAGGAGCAAAATTCTACAACTTGCTAGCAATTCAGACAGCTGAAGTTAGCGTTGTTGTAGCTAGATACTGGCCCACTCTTTTTTTTTTTCTTTTTTAAATCTAAGCTGAAGATGAGGGAAGGAGAAATTGTGTCCAGACTGAAGGAACCACTAGGAAATGTTTCTGACTGTGTGAAGGGGAGGGGCAGGAACCAAAGGGAATGTTCTAGAATGCAGAGGGCCATGGAGTTAAGGGGCTTCCCTAGTTCAGTTCTACACTTGTGGAAGTGCCCCAAGTGTGACACACTCACAGGTTTTCACAACCACACCTACTAGGTAGTGTGCTCATACATGGTGAGGCAGCAGGGACAGGATGGTACGAAGATATCGTTGTCTACAAATAAGAAGTGGAAACCCAGAGACAAGCAGGCCACCCAGAGACAGCCTGGTGGGAAAGAAGAGGACAAACACCCAACATTCATCTGACTGGAGAGAGGGCCCTTGGAGGGGACAGCCTGAGTCAAGGATTACAGGGCTGGTTTTCTTATGAAGGTAAAGGCTGTCCTTGTACCAAGATGGGAGAAATAAGCATTTGTTGCTGGCTCCTGGAGAAGAACTCTGCTCCACGGTGCAGGCTGTCACCCACAAATCCTCCATGATAGAGGTTGAACACCTTCAGCTGACCTCCTTTCAAACCCAGGAGGCTTCTGGGAAATCATCACCACTGCTGCACTTGGACAGGGGAACCCCTGGTGACAGGGCAGAGCCACCAGCAGGAGGACATCCTCTTCTGCCTCTGTCTGTTTGTTCATGTCTCTGTTCTCCCACTGCGTGCATGTGGAGGTCAGAGAGCAACTTTGTGGAGTTGCTTCTCCTTTGCCACCTCTAGGTGGGTTCTGGGAATGCGACTTAGGCTGTCGGGCAAGCAGGGTCACTTACTGAGCCATCTGGCCAGCCCCCACTTCCAGCTATGTTTACACAGTAGATGATGGTGAGATGCCCTGGACTCTCCTGTCTGCGGCTGGCTAGTGAGCTAAGTCACACCGGACTGCCCTCCCTTCTTCTCCAGTTACCTCCCAACCTACAGAGGAAGAAGCTCAGCCTGGGGAAAGAAGGTGGCAAACCCTAAAGCCATCTCCTCCCTCAAGTATGTGCCTTAACAAAGCCAACCCGGTCTTCAATAGCATCGTTGCCTTCCAAAGGCTAGCCCTTCCAGGATGAAAGCGGCTGATTAAGCCATGTAACAGCTATTAAGTGGTGTTAGTTCTCTGCTAGATGCAGCAGGTTGGTAGAATGTTTGCTCAAAGCAAACAAAAGAGTTCACCTTACTAAACATGGAGAATTGACACCTGGAGAGGAGCACACATATGCAACCATGTCATCAATTAGTGCTTGGTTTATTTGTTTGTTTTCTACACTGCCAAGAATTTTGTTCATACCATGCAAGCCATCTACTCTGGCTGACCTCAAGCTCTCATAACTCTAGCTTCCAAAACTAGAATTTCAGTTTGTGGCAAGACAAGGGATATTTATGGACTGGCCTTATGGTACATGTCCAATGAGTGTCTTTGCCCCACACAGAAATGCTAAGACAAGATAGAGCCCAGGTAGACCAGATGGTCCAAGACTGAAACTCTTCCTAAGTGTTGGCTTCAAATCCAGCTATGTGTATATCAGTTAGGAGACCCAGATTTACCAGTGATCTAACTTGATAAATTTACATTCTGAGGTAAAGATGTAATAATATTGTAACCATTCAGCCTTTTAAAGAAAATGGCAGGGTCTATTTCATGTGAGCACAATGATGTGTGAAGCTCTTAAAGCTGCGTGTGACACAGGGCAACCTCCATAAATAACAGCTACTGCCTATAAGAGGAGGCATTTGATCTATGCAATCTCCATAGAACTTTTCTGCTCAAATATCTCAGATACTTTGTAAAAAAAAAAAAAAAAAAAAAAAAAAGAAAAGAAAAGAAAAGAAAAAGAAAAAGAAAAGGAAAAAAGATGCAGCTGAACTCCCTTAAAAATTAAACCAATGTCTCTTCCCTCTCTAATCTATTTCCAGGGCTTGCACTGGGTTTAAATCCTCTCTCTTCCCCCACTATCCCGTCCTCAGGAGTTTGTGGGAAGCAATAGCAATGCTGCTTTGGTTTGAAGACAGTGTGTCCCCTTGAATTTTTTTTCAAGGACTTAGTCCCTGGAGTCTTGTTAACGGCATTCAGAGGATGGAATCTCAAGCCACTCTACATTCAGAGACTGGGGATTGGTCAGGTTGGAACACCAAGCTAAGAGCTCTGTCTCAGCTACTTTTCTATCTCTGTGACAAAAATACTATGACCAAGGCAACTTATAAAAGAACATGTATAATTTGGGGCTCATGGCTCCAGAGAGTTAGGAGCCTGTGGCCATCGAAATAGGGAGCAGGTGGCAGGCAAGCAGGCATGTTGCTGGAGCAGTCGCTGAGAGCTCATGTCTTGATCTTAAGCAGAAGGCACAGAGAGCTTCCAGGGGAATGGTGTGGTTTTTGAAATCTCAAAGCCCACCTCTCAGTGATAAACTTTTCCCAACAAAGACACACCTGCTAATCCTTCCCAAACAGTTCTACCAACTAGAAACCGAGCACTCAAATATATGAGCCTATGAGAGCCATTCTCTTTCAAACTACCACATGCCCCATAGCTCAATAGTGGATTCATGAGAGGAAGCCATACAGACACTCACTCACTGCAACCCTGACCTGATACAAACAGGGTCTGTACTGGAGCCTGTGCCATGCTGTGTGGGGACACCTGGAGCATGGAATGGTTCATCCTTGAGTTATACCTCCAGAACCGTGAGCCAGAATAAACCTCTCTTACTATTCATAAAGCAATGGAGAATAGTTTGATAGAACTCGGACATAAATCTCAGAACACTCCTGTGCATAAGTATTTGCCTGGGGTGGGGGTAGTGGGGCACAGATGCCAATGGCTATAGCAGACACTGTAGGTACCAAGGCGGGTTGCACCATAACTCAGGCATTCCCAGGAGCAGGTTTTCTAGCTCATAGCTTTATCCAATGCCTGCACCAGTGGCTGGCACGTGGTACAATTTTATTTTGTTGTTGAGTGAATGAATAAACTGATATTTAGGTCATTTCCCAAACAAACCTCTCATTGTCGAGAATATATTTAAGTGTCAAAAAATTCTACCAGCCCTCTCAGTCGTCTAAAAACTGAGACCAAAGACTAAGTTGATAAGTCTCAGGGTCAGTAGGTCTGGCCATACTTTAGTGTCTGTCTATTCTATCCCACATCCACAGACTATTGTAGCCCTGGCCTGGTTGGTCCTTTGCAGGTATGTTTCATCGGGTAAGGAGGGATCTGAGTAGATTCAATGAGCTTTGGCTCAAGATTCCAACCATTCACCTAAAGCACTGGCTTAGACATAGCGGGAGAGCAGATATAGGCACGACTCAAGCCCTTACATAAATCAGGGAGGTTAGCTGAGCACACGAGTGACACATCATCCAATGAAGAACATGGGGATGCGCAAGACAACAGAAACATGGCAGCTTCAAAGAAGGAAGACCTACCATGATGTTAGCCTGGAAACACACTTTGATGGGGGAAGGGTATCCATTCCCAATCTGTGCAAAGCCTACGTGCCAATGGGACAGTATTCAGTGGGGGAGCTCTGGAAGTAACTAAGTCATGGCGGTGGGGCTCTCGGGAATGGAACTGGCACCCTGAAAATCAGCATCACTCCTATGGCAGAAAGAGCCACACCAAAGGGAGCCAGCAGTGACCCATACTGAGGTGCTGCTGCTAGAATTAACTGTTCCCCTCTTCTTCGTCTCCACTTCTCATCCTTCTCAGTGGGGCAACCACAGTAGTCTCAGAGGAAGGGACCTACCTGGAGACCTCCCTCCTGGATCTCCAGGTTATTATGATAGGCCCAAGTTTAAACTTGACTCTCAGAATCCCCTTTCTAAGTAGTTGGGAAGCTCTTCAAATCCCAAAAGCCATTATCCTGCCCACTCACCTGCAGGCCTCTACTCTTGAGAGTTCTCGTGCAGCCCTGTCCTCCCCAGGGCTTCCATCCTTCTACTAGCCCCAAGATGCTGGTCCTCTCAAGGAGGCTAGATCCCCCTCAGCCACCCAGAAGCCCCCATTCTTGGAGCTAGTGACACTGGCTTGTCTTTGGAGGTCCTGATATATTAGAGAGGACAGAAGGCCTTTGTGATTCCCAAGCAAAGCTCAGACCACATGTTCACCATCTTACCCACTCACTCAGGACTCACTGTTCCCCCAGGGCAGCAAGCTGGGTGCTTTACGGATATACCATCCTGTCTGTGAGGGGCACACGTCCCAGTGTAGAAACCATGCCCGAAGTGGTGTTACTGGGAAGAAATAGCTGGTTGGGAGGTTGTGGGGATGGGAGGATGGAGGCTATGGGGACTTGGGGGACTTGAAGGCTGGGAACTGAGAGCTGGGGGGCTGAGGGCTGTGGGGCTGAGAAGCTGGGGGCTAGGAGGCTGGGGGGGATGAGGGGCTGGAAGGCTGGAGGCTAAGGGGTGGGGAACTGGAGACTGGGAGCTGAGGGCTAGAGAGGTGGAGGTAAGATGCTTGGGACTAGGATACTGGAGGCTGGGGAATCTGAGGGGTTGGGAGGCTGGGTGGCTGGGTGACTGGGGGAAGGGATCAGGGGGCCTGGGGGTCCAGGCCTAGAAGGCTGGGGCCTGGGAGGTTGGTATTGTCTGGAGAAGTTGCTGTCGAAATCAAAGTTTGGGGAGATTAATATTCTGACCTCACTGTCATTCACAGCTGTCTAGGGAGACGTGGCAATGGTTAGGACAGTTAGCTAGAGGGAGAAAGGACAGGCACAAAGGAGTTGAAAAACACTCAAGATGTCTTTATTGATTATCTGAGAGGAGGAGGGGGGAAAGGTGGGAGGAACTGACTCACGCTGATGGAGTTGAAAAACACTCAAAGAAGTCTTTATTGATTATTTGAGGAGGCGGGGGAGGAGCATTCAGGACTCCTCTCAGCAGCTGAAGCCTGCTTGGTTGGAGTAGATGCCTGCCTGCCTGGCTTGCTGAAGCTTCAGAGACATTAGGAGTAAAAACCCTTTCACAGAAATATGTGAGCTCAGCAGAGGCCAAGATCTGAGGAATGTAGACGACACACCAGAGAGTGGGAGGCAGAAGTCGGTCTTAGAAGGCAGCTTTGGAGGCTGTGGAAGTGGAGATATAGATGAAGTCTTGGGATTTGATCTAATGTCTTAGGGGAGTGGAGAGCAAGCAGGCTAGAACAAGCCCAGAGCTATGGCCTTGGTGTGACCGGTACTCAGAAACAAGGAACGAAAGGAAAGCAGATGGAGATGCCAGGAAAAGGCCAGCCAC
The DNA here is from genome assembly GCF_000001635.26 of Mus musculus. NCBI lineage: Eukaryota > Metazoa > Chordata > Mammalia > Rodentia > Muridae > Mus > Mus musculus. Next base: position 181,435,613 of record NC_000067.6, on the reverse strand, counting down.
ACAGGCAGAAGGAAAACACAGGGCATGTGGCAGACCTTGTGCTTATGACAAAGCAGATATGGCTAGCCAGACTCGGCAAAGGAGGCGAAGGCCACAGGGAACAAAAACAAAACACAAAAACAAAAACAAAATGCCTCAATTTCTGTGATAGCAAAGTAACTGCCATTTCCCACACTGTCTGCAGTGGTGCTGTGGCAAAGGCTGGTGGAAGGCAGTGGTTAAGAAGTTACATGAAAATGAGGGATTCCTTTGTTGGATGCATGTAACAAGAGCCCAGCGCTGTGTGAAGGCATTCTATGGAAACACATCGCCCAATGTCACTGTCTGGGTGACATCATACTGGGGTGAACATTAGGCCTTCACTTGAAATGATCCCCTTACGGTGAAATGCCAGAATGCTAACAACATACTCAGAAGCTAGAGACAGTGTGAGTCTCCTGTGGCACCCACAGCACCTAGGGTCAATACTGTCACGCTCAGAGAGAAGGCCTTCAACAATGACCAATAAAGTGATTCGTGGAATGACCTGAGGTCCATCCAGACAATCACTTCTCCACAGAATGTCAGTTATGCCCAGTCAACTGATCATCTCCAAACTCCCAGATGTTTTCATTTACTAACAGATGCTAGAGTCCTGGGCCGGACTACAGCCTTGGAAATATATACAAGATACAGGTAAGGCCTTTGGTACGTCCATACACAGCAGGCATGAGAAGCATGCAGCACCCCCAGCCCCACCCCGGCCTGAGAAGTGAGTGAAGAGAATCGGCCAGTACCTTTCCTCAGTCACTTTATCTCCACAGTCTCTCATCCCGCCTCATATCTCTCCTGGTGCCCAAGGCAACTTTTGTCCTAATAAGTAGATTCACAGTCATTTAAGTGTGCCTTGTGACACTCTTCTGATAGGAAACTCCAGAAATGGTCAAGCTATTGGTTATCAGAGCAGCATGTGTAATTTCTAAACCAATTTCTGGGGCCCTTGCTTCAGGGACGCCCAGGTCTAGCCAAGGCTTCTTATAGAATATATGCTATGTCTCCTATCTTATAGGCTGATTTTTTTTAAAAATTGCATTTAAATTAGAGAAACAAAACTCAGTGAGATCAAAGCAACAAAACAAAGATTTTATTCTGGATGGGGAATAGTTAATGCTATGGAAAGGCAAGTGCAAGGCCCATATAAACTGAGTTCAAGGCCACCCTGTGTAACTTAGAGAGATCCTGTGTCAAAACAAAAACCATTGTATAAAGGCAGGGGGTGTAGCTCAGTGGCAAAGTGCTGGCTTGGTTTGTACCAGGCCCTGGGTTCAGTCCTCAGAGTCCTCGGTACCAACAAATTAAACAAATAACGCTAAAGACTTTGTCCTTCATTCAATAAAACTGGGTTAAGTGCATATTATGCTGATAATAATAATAGCAGTTATATTCGGGGCCTTTCACCGCTGAGTGCTTTTCTGTGTTGCTGCCTCCATTAAGTAAGCGGATGTTTTTATAATTCCCACATCATGTTCTAGGAGATGAAGTTCAGGGCAGTGGAAGTCTGGTTCCAAGGTCATTAGCTTACTGACTTGGCCAGGATTGGATGCTGGGCCACAGCCTATGCAAACCAATCGAAATCAACTCTTGGGTTGAATGAGGGCAGGGCGCCCAACAATCAAGGCAAAGCCAGAGCCGGGGGGTGGGGGCTGGGGGTGGGCAGCAACAAAATATAGGAACTGTGCAAAGATTAGTCTGTGACAACCTAACTGCACTTCCTGAAACATTCGTGTTGTTTCCTCTGTTGGGCTTGTCAATAAACCCAGAGATACTTTATAGCAGTAATGGGCTCAGTGACTGAGGTTGAAATCAATGGCCAGAGCAGGGAAGGCCTTCCTGGCAGTGTGTATGTGATTCCTGATCCCCCAAAAGATGGTATTTCCCTGAGTCTAGATCTCGAACTAGTATGGTCAAGGAAAGCTAATGTAACAAAGACGCTAAGCATGCTGGGAGTGTGTCTGAAAGCACCTTTGTTAGGTGACTCGGAGAGGTAGTTAGTGTGACTTAATGGTAGCCTTTCAGTCAGAGCACTGCTGACAAACAATGAGGCATTTAGAACCTGAGAAGTTGGGGAACATTGGCTAAATCTTCAGAGTTTTCAAGGTGGTTGCCAGAGCAACCGCAGGGACTAGTCTCTGGAAGAACTCAAGCGGTCTATTTTAGAAACAGCCAGTGGATCATCAGAGCCGAAGGAAACAACCAAATAAGAAGGTCCTGAAAATTCTTACAACATCTTATATAAAGATGAATGCTTCCTCCAAACTGAAAACAATTCACTCTAGGAAGAATATTTGGCCCTGGAAGCAAAATGATTTCAAAACGACTCCACAGAGGTCTGATTATCACCTGCCTCTTACACAAAATATTGGGATAAAAAGCTTCTCTCTTTACTTGAATTTTCTCTCAATCTTGGCTACATTACAGGATCTTGTGACCTTTTGAGTTTCACCTCCTCCAAAGTCTCTCCTGTGTGCATGCACGCATGAGTTCCTTGATTCAATGGACTCCTGCTAACTGATTTACCTTGTTACTGTAGAAGATGTCCTGCTTAAAGCACAACAGAAGTGAACTAGTGATACAGCCCTACCTTTAGGAAGGGTACCCACCAGAGAATGGATACAAAGGACAAACATATCATCGTGAGATCATGAGACCACAGCATATGACTGTAGACTCTCCATTTGTTAGACTCTTACCTATGAGAATCCTTCGGTGGATCACAATCAAAATGCAGATCTCTAAATATCACTTCCAAAAAGTAGGGTGCCTGGGGTTGCATTTTAAATGCTGTGCCTATGGAGTCTGCCAGGGGTGAGAGAAAGATCTCATTCCTAGCTGAAATGGTGGTTAATGATCTCATGCAAGGAGCTGGGGTGGGGCTTAAGAAGAGGCTTTCTCACCTAGAGAAAGGACAGCCCGCCAAAGGTTAAGATGTTGCCTTAGCCAGCTTGGATTTATGCTAAGGGGAAGCAGTACCACATGGGAGGGGCCACTGTAGAAGGCCAGGAAGGTCTTTGGGGGACCAGCGAGAGACTTGATGTGGTCATCAGAACCCCATGATCCTGGCGATCACGCATAGCAGTCTTCACAAGGTAATTCAGTGGGACTATGATGGGTGTGTGGGCATAATGTGGGCATCTGAGCAGAGAGTCTGCCGTGCACTTGCTGGCTGCAGTTAAAAATGGACAAGCTCACAAAACCCGGAAGAGTGGTGACAGCCCTGCTTGGATGCTCCCCTGCATGCAATGCTGTCATCGTGAAGCACACTGATGGTGGCCTCTCAAACCCGCCCTGTAGCCATGCTCTGGTGGCTGCCATTGATCACTATCCCTGCAAAATGGCAGCCAATATGGGTCTGACTGCCAAGAGGTCAAAGATCAAGACTTCTGTGAAAGTTTGTATCTGCAGTCACCTCATGCCCACAAGGTGCTCTGTGGATATCCCCTTTGACAAAACTGTCGTCAACAAGGTTGTCTTTAACCAATCAAAGAGCATACAGGGACTGGACCTAGCCCCTCCAACACACACACACACATATGTAGCAGATACGTGGCTTGGTCTTCATGTTAGTCTTCCAACAACTGGAGAGGGGGCTGTCTCTAGCTCTATTGCCTGTCTGTAGCTCCTGTTCCCCTAACTGGGATGCTTTGTCTGGCCTCTGTAGGAGAAGATGCACCTAGCCCTGCAAGAGTCTTGATGTACCAGGGGGGAGGGTATGGGGGGAGGGGGAGGGTGTGCTCCACACTCTCAGAGGAGAAGGGGAAGGGAGAAGGGGAGAAGGACTGTGTGAGGGAGGAATGGAAAAAAAATAATAATCAAGGTTGTCTTTAGAGACCCAGCTCTGAATAAGAAACCAAGGTCAAGTTTGGAGAGAAACCTAAGAGGGCAAGAATAAATGATTCTTCTGGAAGCTCTTACTTTAGGTCTTCCTCCCCCTTGTTAAAAATAAGAAAAAGAGAAGAGGAAAAAAAAAAACAATAAGAAAACAACTGGTTCCTAAGGGTAGCAGAAATGAAGAGGGAAGACATGAAGAAAATTATCTAAAAATCTCAAATAGTGCTTTGTTTTAAAGCAGACTGTAGGAGGCTCACAATGTGCAGTTAATTAATTGTGACATGTTTGTCCCTCTACCGCTATATTTAGCAAGAGCAGGGATCATACTTAATTTATTTGTGCTTTAAAACATTTTTCCTCTGAATTTTCTCAATTTCTCTCTCCGAGAAGATGCAGGTTTATGGACAGGCACCCATCAAGCTAGGACCTCACAGCACGGTGAGGAAGCAAGACTGAAGGAGGTGCAGCCTTGGACTTCAAGGAGACAGACAGACAGATGAGGGAGATCAAACAGGTAGACAGACATCATCTCTCAGCAAGATCGTTTGTAAAAATCCAGCAAAGGAGAGATGGCCAGAAACATTTCCTCAGAATGGAAGAGAGAAGGTTTTGTATAGGGAGGGCAGCTAAATCGAAACTCAAAGGCTGAGTAGCGCAGGTCAGTGATACAACACAGTGATAATGTGCACAAGGCTCTGCATCCAGACCCCAGAAGAACTAAAAAGCGATGTTTTAGCCAAGAAGAGTGTTCTGACTAACGGAATAGCGTAAGAAGCAGTGCAAAGACCAAGACAGTGCAGAGACCGTGTCCTGTGTGTCTCTCTTGTGTAGCTGGCATACAGCAGTCACTCAATAAGTGCTGTGTGAGCAAATGAGTGTCTAAAAGCAGTCTTAAAAATATTAAATGGGGCCAGGCGGTGGTGGCGCACTCCTTTAATCCCAGCACTTGGGAGGCAGAGACAGGCGGATTTCTGAGTTCGAGGCTAGCCTGGTCTACAAAGTGAGTTCCAGGACAGCCAGGACTATACAGAGAAACCCTGTCTGGAAACCCCCCCCCCCAATTAAATGGGTCAGAAGAAACATCCGTATCAATTACAACTTTTAACCTGAAACAAGAGAAAACAAAGTCAAGGGAAAAATTCGCACAAACTGTACCTGGAGAAACACAAAGGAAACCAAATCCCTTCACACCCAGGAAGCCAGAATGAACAAGGTAAACAGAGTCACCCCCAAAAGGTCAAAAAAGCATTAAACAAAGGGAAGGGATGGTCTGGATTTGGTAATTAGGTCACTTGGTGACCGGCCACTCTTCCACCAGGGATCCTGAGATGAGTAGGAAAATGCACAGGGAAGGACTGGAAATTCTCTTTCCAGAGCTCTACAGCCCACAAAGGAGTGTGAGGGGACAGCAGGAGGGGAGTGGGGAGGGGGGGTAGCTGGAGGGGTTATTGGGCCAGCAAGGGATTTTTTTTTAACAACAGAAAGAGAAAGCTGTGTTTGAAGATGAGGAGGAATGTGCTAGGTGCTACAAGAGAGGGGAACTGCTCTAGACAAAGGGGTGTCCCTTGCCCAGGTTCCCTGGGGAGTCAGAATGACAGTCACAGGAAGGAGATAAAAGGGGCCCTGAGAAGGTTTGGAGAGCAGGGACATGCAGTAAAGGGGAAAGGGACAGGAGACTTGGCACCACACCTGCCATCCAAGGAGCTGCAGTGCTGAGAAACTGAGGGGTGGGAGTGGGGGTGGCAGAACTGTGGGGAAGCATCAGACAGCAGAGGAAGTCAGCCCTGGGATGCACTGTGATGGGAGTGGCTGGGGCAGGTAAGATCATAGCTGCATGAAGACCCTGTTTCGGTTAGAGGGCAGAAATGTACTGGGGGACCCTCTGACAGTGCCTGTGGGCTGGGGCAGAACAGGATGGGGAGGCCTATCAGGAAGGCCAGGGTAGCAAGGGCAGGTATGGCACTTCTGTAGTTTCTATTGGACTATATGCAGTGGAGGCTCCAGCAAAGGCTGAGAAGCAGGTACAGCCTGCAGGCTCCATGTCTTGCAGCCACAGTTTGCAGTAAGCAGCCATGCTGATCACACTATGTCCACATAAAGACCTCCAGAAATCGAGGGCTAGGACGGCATCTGTCTGAGTGAAGCGTAAGGCTGGCATTCTTAACAAGCTTGGGTGATGGTAAGTTGCTGGCCCTGGACCACTCTGACAACAGTGTTCCAGGGCTCAAACTGCTTGCCAGCTGCGATGCTCAAAAGAACTTGCATATGAAGATCTAGTGAAGGCAGATTATGCTGGGGACAGGGCAGGGGGATGCAGCCATTTGACTATGGGTGGTACTTCCCAAGGGTCGATGTGTCAAAGGTTTATACCCCAAGCTGGCACTATTAGGAGGTGACAGACTCATTGTGGGACATATGGATGGTCTTTGGGTCATTGGTGTGCATTCAAACAGGATTGTCTCTTCCTCTCTTGTCACTTCCTGGCTCATGAGGTGAGTGGTTCGTTCCACAAGTTCCTGTTATGAAGTCATGGTTCGTCACAGGCCTAAAGCCACGGAGACACTTAGTCTTGAAGTGCTATCTACGAATCTGTGAGGCAAGATAACTCTTCTCTCTTTGTAAGTCAATTGCTGTAGGGACAAAGATCTTACTGGTATGGGAATCCACAGAAGGAGAAAGGCCACATGAGGGAAGAGGCAAATGAAAGGCATCCCCAGCATGATGTGATCTGAATTTATAAGAATGAGAAGGGCTACATCCAAGTAAAAGTCAGGGAGAAATGAATAAGAGGAAAGAGCGCTGAAGAATCATGGCTGGAGCAAGTGTTGTATGTAGCCTCAAGAAGAGTCATCCTGCTCTGCCGAACATTCTCAACACCTGCTGCTGCTGCTGCTGCTGCTGCTGCTGCTGCTGCTGCTGCTGCTGCTGCCGCCACCGCCATGGGAGTATCAGTCACCATTTTGACCCCTCCTTGGCAACACTGCCTCAAGAAGTTAGTGTGTAGGGCTCAATACCTTGCATATCCAGCACAGAACACACAAGAACCAGAGATCTCGAGAAAAGCAGGGGAATTGGAGGCAAAGGTGCTGAGTCACCAGAAAAACATATTGACCATGGCGATTTGTGACTTGACATGCCTGGTTATAAATGTGACAGAGCTCGGCTGTGTGTGGAAGATGCAGGCAAGAATGATTGCTGCAAGGTGGGCAGTGTCAGGGAGACTGAAAGGACAGGCTTAGCCCTCTACCTTTGCCTTTGCTCATGACCCCCGAGTAAATCTTTACACGGAGACAACGGTGCTGTGTATGGGAATGGCTGGGGGTTAACTGTTAACATTACCCTCCTTTAGGGACTCTCTAAAAAGGCTGATGCTATTAAAAACAAAGCATGCACTCGCTGCTCTAGATTTAAGGTGGCCATGGAATCGTGACAGTTTGATGCCATGAGTGATTCTTGATTGAACCATGGAGTAAGCTATTGTGGAAATCGCATATGAATAAGGGGCCTAATATGATGACATTTTAATCTCTTCAGCATGATCATGATATTGCTGGTATCCTGGAGAATCTACACAGAGATGAAAAGCTCTGGTACAACAGAATGAGCCAACAAAAAAAAAAAAAAAAAAAAAAAAAAAAAAAAACAACAAAAAACAACATGCGCTGCGTGTCTATGGTGTGGGGGCAGGGAAGAGGACACAGAGCAGGTGTGGCTGTTGCTAGGGAGTGACTCCTCCTGGGAAAGCGGCAGCAAACTTCATCCTCATGCTCATTCGACACTCCCTGATGTTTTTCAAAGGCAGGTCAATGCAGCAATCGGGGGATTCAAGCGCAGCATAGTCCTATATCCCGCCTTCTACCACAGACCTCGGTCAGCTTCCAGTGCCTTTGGACTGTGCACGGAAGATTAGCCCTGGAGCTGTACTGTCTTGACAGAACAGCCCTTCTCTCCAAAGCTGCTGCTTCTAGGTGAGAAGGGCGGGAGCGTCTGCTCTTCCCCAAGTGCTTGTGGAAGTCCCAGCCTCATCCTGTGGGGGGTGCCAGCTGACTCAACCTTAATAGCGGGTCGTGACTGTCAACTCGGCTGGATTTCTGTCATTTAGACAACACACTTCTGGATGTTTGTGAAAGCATTTCCAGAGAGAATTAATTGGAGGATGACAACCTGTCCTCCGTGTGGGTGGCAAACTTCAAATATAAAGGGGTCCAGGGTGAGAGCAGTGTGCCTGCCTTCCCCTCCCTATCTATCACGACTGCTGTCCCCGATGCTGACATCAAACTTCAGCCTTTCCCACCGGCTGACCATCAACGCCATAGTAGACACTGTCCAGGGAGAGTCTAGGCTTTCAGCACCAGATCAAGGTTGTAGATGTGTCTGTCTGTCTGGTTTCTTGGCCTGAATAGCTACTAGGTTCTCTGCTTTTCCATTTGGCCATTGTTGAACCACCTGGCAGCACCTATCATCATAAGGCAATCTAATAATCTAATAGTGTGTGTGTGTGTGTGTGTGTGTGTGTGTGTGTGTGTGTGTGTGTTTGGTTTAGTTCCCCTGGAGAACTCTAATATACCACCCCAGCAGCACCCACCATTCACCCTTCCACCTACCACCCTGTATGTCCCCTTTCTACCCAGTGAGCACTCTGGTTGTCTTCAGAATTGCTATCCAAGCCCTCACCTCACTTCAAGTGCAGCCCTGGAGAGTACTGGAGTTGAGGACATTGGCCAATCCATTGAAAGTAGCCTCCTCCACAACCTGAAAGACACCCCCTTGTCCACCACCACTCTTTCCTCGATCACTCTGAGTAAGACATGTTGAGGACTGATGTGGAGGACCCCAGAGCCGCACTCAGGTGAGCTGAGGGGAGCACCATGCAGGTGCTCACTCTACGCTGCCTAAACTCTCACTGTGTACAGGGTTGGCCGGCCACAGAATACTACGGTCCTCCAGAGCCAGGGAACAATTCTATTTATAAAATAATGGGGATATTTTTTGCCTTGTGGAAAAAAAAAGTAATTTCCATCTTTCAGGACACGAATTGCTACAGAAATGATTCTAAGCTCAAAAACTGGGTAGGAATAGTGCTCATCAGGGAGGGGCTGAGCAGTTCCATTGCCAGGCCCAGATAGTTACTAAGTGTGAGAGACATGAGGGCCAAGGGCTCTCATGGGTGTTGTTTTGCAAACAAGGCTGCACACGGCAATGACTTGGGGAGCTTTAAAAATTCCTGTACTGGGTCTCCTCCTCAGGAATTCCGACTTTGTTGGTTGGGTTTGAGCATCGCTCAGGATCTTTTACTCTCCCCCGGTGACTCTAATACACTACAAGGTTTGAGCCCCTCTGCACAGCCAGCCTCATAACTCACGTTCCTTAACACACTTGCGGCCCTGGGTGGTTCAACCCGGCTGCTGGCATACTTAACCTTGGCTGGCCGGAGTGCGGGGCCGAATGCGGTGTGTAGATACCAGATCGTCACATCATAAACACCCCTGCCCCTCCCTCAGGCAGAAACACTGACCTGTGAGGTAGGAAGCCCTAAGGTCAGAGGGGTTTCCAAGTCTGCCTGCCTGCCCCTCAGAGCCGGTTGGCAGTATCACCAAACATCACATTCAGGCCTGAGTTTCCAGTTCTGCAAAGAGGTTTGGGAGTGGGAATTAAAAGTCACCCCTGATAGAGTTGTTCTATGGGACAGGGCAGGGAAAGGCTGCTTGCTCCAGAGGAAGCTCTCTACAGTCAACTTTTACTGATTTAAAGAAGAGGCTTGGGAAGGGCAAGGGAGGGAGCAAGAGAGGGAGGACAAGAGGGACGGAGGGAGAGAGGGACGGAGGGAGGGAGGGAGGGAGAGAGAGGGGGAGAGAGAGAGAGAGAGAGAGAGAGAGAGAGAGAGAGAGAGAGAGAGAGAGAGAGAGAGAGAGAGAGAGAGGAAAAGAACTCAGGTCTTGTGTTGGCATAGTTCCCACCCAGGTAGGCCAAGAAACCCCCTGGGAGGCTTTTGAAAACACTGTTGTCTGCACCCAGCCTGGAAAAATTAAGTGGAACTTTCTGGAGTTGAGTCATTTGGAGCCCCAGGTTTTAAACCTCTAGGGGTGTCCAGTGTGCCCTGGGGCTGAGAAATGCTGGCCTGTAAGGATACATTCCTGACTGCTGAGCTGTGCACCTTCCTAGGGAGAGGAAGATGGGCCCTTCGACTAGCCTGCGGGTTGCCCAAGGCCACTGAGTCACAGCTAGACAAACAGATGCCCTCTTTTTGGTGGAGGTGAGGGCAATAAGACAGGGTTTCTTTCTGTAGCCCTGGCTGTCCTGGAACTCATTTTGTAGACCAGGCTGGCTTCAAACTCGCAGAGATCCACACCTGCCTATGCCTTCTGAGTGCTGGGATTAAAGGTGTGAGCCATCATGCCCAGTTAACAGAAACCCTTTCCTACCACTGAGCAGGATACAGAGTGCTTCAACCTTTTGGGGGAAGTACATATTCATATAACCTAGCCTTCCAGCCTCCCTTCTGATAAAGCACACAAAGACATTTATTGTTGGGTTATTAGCAAGGGGCCAGGTAAAAACCTGGTACAGAAGGTTCATAAATACAGATAGGACTAAATAGTGCATAGTGTGGGGTATTGTGTAGACTCGGGTGATCATGATTAAGACAGCAGCTTTTTATCAGCTGAGAACTGGAACAAACTAGTTATGGTCAAGGTCTCCTTGTTCTCAGCAGCTAATAGCATGAGTCCTAGCATATACCAGAAACCGTAGCTAGTCCCAAACCTTGTGATTCAGTGTGCAGTTGTCTTACCCAGGCACAAGTCACGTACCACAGCCATAACTTTCACAGTGCGGGTTACATCAGCAAAACTAGCAGGGATCTGCGTTTCTTCACGTTGTCACAGACAAGACTCACTCTTACAGTAGATCTTGGTAACATCAACGGGTTCTTCTCCATCTCCTCATTAAGTTGAGGACTCTCGCCTTTCAGTCAATGGGAGCACTTAAAGACTTCTCTCTGGTGTATTCAAACTGCTCAGTATGATTATCCTTGTTCTTGGGTCATGATTAAATAATATACCTGTCACACAGCATGGCACTGTGGCATGTGATAGCAGGCCTGACAACTGAGATCCGTCTGCTAAGTGACCCGAGAGAAGGTAGGTGAATACAATGTGGTACCCTGGACAAAGATATGTATGAGTCATACCCTAACTGGGGAGGAGAGGGCAGCGTGAGATCTCATCGCACCACTTGGAACAGTGGGCAGCTTATTACCTATAAATCATTTATCTATGGAATTTTCCATTTAATATTTTTCAACTAATATTAGCACTGGGTAATAAAAACTGCAGAAACTATAACTTCAGACGAGGAGAAACGGCTGCATATAAACCCTTTCCCCTCCCCCCCCCCATTATTAGGGAATTAAACAGAAGAACCCAGCCCTGTGTGTACATCTGTGCTTTTACATATTTGCTGTTTGTGACCACATGGAGGTGTGAATGATAAATATAGACCAAGGGTTTTAGTAATAATTATGTCAGTTTCCACAGTATTCTTCTAACAGCCTCCAATTTTATCCATGAACGATTGTAAGAGACCCCCCAAGGTAAAGTCTCATAGAAGGGGCAGTGGGGAGGGTCTTCCCTGATATCTCCCTCTCTTCCGCACATCTCAGTCCCTGTGTGTGTATTTCTGCCCTAACCTCATGTGGCCTTGGAATCTTTGAAGGTGCTAAAGCAGACAGTACAAGAAATTAATTGAAGAGGGGGTTCCACCTAGACAGCTATGGGGCTAAGAAGAGACTTCTGTAGTCCAGGTGCCTTGGGGCCACTGACCCTCATCCACGCTCTGTAAGTAAGCCTGATAAACTCATCGGCTCCCTAGACCGGGCTTCAGCAGGCTTGTGCTTGGGCTTGTTCCTGGTGCCCCGTTAAGGAGGAGGTAGAGTTGGACCGGGAACTTGTGCACGTTCCTTTCTGTTAACGCTGCACCATCTTTGTCCTGAGAGCAGGGCAGCGCACTCTTATCATTTAAGCAGGTAATAGAAACTGAAAAGCAAGCTCTGGGCCAAGACTACCTGGATTCAAAAGTTGACTTTGCATGTAGCAGGCAACGCTGGTCAACCTCTCCTCCACTCCCTCTCCTCTTCAGTAAAGAGGAGCCCACGTTGACACTGCAATTGTTGCCCCAAATTAGTCCTGCTACACATTGTGGATAATGCCTGCAGACTAGGCAGCAGGTTAGACAACGAACGCTGCTGTAAGAGACGCTTTACTTGAGCCACCATGGCAATGTGCTGGCTGCTGGTCCCACTGCCCCTCCTGTGGTAGTATGAGAAGGTGGGACATCGCTGAGGTGATGGAAGTGGAGCCTTCATGACTGGACAAAGAGGTGAACAATGGTCCAGAGCCACCGAGCTTCCCTCTCCATGTAGACACAGCAAGAGGGCAGCTACCTGTGGACTGTGAAGCCTACCTTCATCAAGCTGTCAATCTACTGATCCCTTGACCTTACCCCACCCCCAGAACTGTGAGGGTAAACAGTTTTGTATGAGCCTCCGAGGTTGTATTGTTTTATTATAGGAGTATGCATGGGCCAAGATAGCATATATGGACTCATTTCCACATCCAGCAACCTCGCTTCTGCTAGCCAGGGAGACAGCCTAAGCATCCTCTAGCAGAGAACACTGGCTCGCTCCAGCCTGCCCAAAGCTGGTGCTTGTAATTACCTCTTGGCACAGCCTGCAGAGGACCTTAAGTAGTCTGCTATCCTTATTATCTCCTTCGGGCCCAGAATGGCTCAAGCTGGCTTTCTACCAAATGACAGCTTCCAGCCGGGACTGTGCCTCAATCTCCTGGGAAGGAATGTTCTATAAACAGAAATAGGTAATTGCACAACTGCAGCCCCAGTCAGAAATCATTCATATAGATTTGCGTCTGACCCCGTATCTTCTGGGGAGGCAGGAATGAGAATGATGAATGACCCATGATGCACACTAATTGATAGTGGAAGCTTCAGTGACGACCTGAATGCTTGCTTCCTGTGAGCTGCATGGCCTCCTGTGAGCTGCATGGCCTCCCTCCTGTGAGCTGCATGACCTCCTGTGAGCTGCATGGCCTCCTGTGAGCTGCATGGCCTCCCTCCTGTGAGCTGCATGACCTCCTGTGAGCTGCATGGCCTCCTGTGAGCTGCATGGCCTCCCTCCTGTGAGCTGCATGACCTCCTGTGAGCTGCATGGCCTCCTGCGAGCTGCATGGCTTCTGGGACAGATGCAGCAAGGTCCCTTTGAGACATCTTGCTTTCATCACAAGCTTTGCTCACAGTAAGTTGGATTTTCATTCAGACAAAGATCACCTTTTATTCTTCTAAATTTCCCCAGTAGTAATGGGGAAATGCTAGAAAAAGCAAAACCCGGGGACTCACTGTTCACCCTACCTGCTCGTCACCAAGGGACAGAGCCAACAGTGGACCAATCGTTATCTCTCTCATGAAGGGTTAGTTGCTTCCATAAAAACTCTTCCCTGGGACAAGCTGTGGGCTGACTCTTCACTACATTTCCCAAACTCATGTTGAGGTCCTAGCTCCCAGGATCTCAGAATGTGACAAGTATTTGAAGACAGGGTCTTTAATGAGGTAATTAAAGTTATGACATCACTAGTCATGGGCCTTAACCCAGCATGACCGTTATCTTTATAAGAAAGGAGTTTTAAAACACAGAACACACAAAGGAGAGGCCATGTCAGAATACAGCAGGTAGGGAGCCATCTTCAGGCCCAGGAGAGGGCCCTCATGAGAAGGCCCTCAGGAGGAACAACCTTTAGTTACCCTGGCCTCAGGGTTCGTGCCTCCAATACTGACAGACAGGAAATGTCCACCGTGTTACAGTAGCCTAGGCTGACTACACTAGTTCCTGAGGAACAGTTAGGGACCACGGCACCTCTGAAGGCTTCCTCCCAGGCCACCAATTTCCCAACAGTCCCTTAGAACTGAATAAAGATACCTTGGTTCAAAATCCCATAACCTAATTTTGACTTGGAAAGCAGGATTCAGTTGAGGGGAAAGGTCACACAGGGAGAAATTGGGGACACACAGGCTTGTGGCTAACTGGATCCCATGGACACAGAAATGTGGAGGGCACCAAACACTTAAGCATGTAGAAATGCCTCCAAAATGTAGCATAATGTCTTAATCTTCGTGTGTAAATGTAAGGTCTTCTGGGAAGGGCAGAGGCTGGGGAGGCAGCTGTAGATTTAAGCCAAGATCCAAGGATGAGTCACTAGAAAGCCAGATAAGCCCACCAGCCCACGAGCCTCAGTTCTCCGTCTCTGCCTCCTGGGGCACTAAGAGGATAGGAAATGCTCTCCCGAGGATCTGGTATTGTTACCACTGAGTTTATTTTGCTCAGTCTTTCCCTCTCAAAAGCCTCACAGGTCAGGTGCTGTTTTCTGGGTGAAGCATCAGGCGGGGAACACCGTGCATCCATTTTCCTCGCCGGCTGTGCTGATTAATTTTGCTTTTCATCTTGACTGGACTGAAAGATGCCTAAAGCACACTGTGGGGTATGTCTGTAAGGGTGATCCCCACAGGTCAGTATACCATGAGGACTCACATCTAAGCTATTGACAGGTTCAGAATGCGACCAGACGATCAGGAGGTGGCAGGGCTTTGGAAAGTAAGGCTGGCTGGAGAAAGTGGGGCTGCTAAGGTGAGGCCTTAGAGGTTACCCTGATCTTTTCCTGTTGGGACTTCCCTTCTGGCCACCATGGTGAGAGCGGCTTTATCATGCACTCTCTGCCGTGGCAGACAGAAGCCTCTGGCACCATGAACAAGATAAGTCTTTCCTCTGTTACACAGTTTCTGTCAGGTGTTTGGTCACAGCACAAATTCTAACTACAACACTGGCCTTACAGGCTACTGAGGGAAATCTTACGGCTTCTGACCTCCCTGTCCACACCAAGGCCTGAAATATCGATGTTTGAAATCCTTTATCAGCAACTAGAAACAGCTCAATCAATGTCCCTCATTCTTGGCTTCTGCTAACAGGTAGCATCACTGTTATAAAAAATAAAAAATAATAATTAATAATAATAATAATAAACCATGAAGTACCACAACGGCGGGTATAGGGGGATTCTGCAGACACTCTGGGATGCTGTCTCATTATGCATCCTGCTGAGGGGACAGGAACTGTGTGTCCCCACAGCTGGAACCTTCCTGAGAGAGCTCTTCATTTGTTTCCCACCAGGACATTGTGTTGCTGGCACTACCTTCCACGGGTGCACCGAATCGTAACGACAGAGATGTCACTGCTAAAAGGCTGTCACAGTGAAGCCGTTCTTGCTGTGTGTTCCCCGCCTACTTTCCTGGGCTGTAATTGCTGAACACTGCCCAGAATTCCATCATTGCTTTGACCACTTGGCAGATACAGAAAGGAAACGGTGTGGGGTTTCTATCCCCTCCCAAGAAGGGCGCTTTGCATTGGTATTTCACATTTCACTTATGCAGGGCATTTCCTAGCCTGCTGCAGAGTCTTATCTTGATGAAAAGAAACTCCGGGTGTTATATAATTGTCTGTGCCGTAGACAGAGCTTAGGGACCAGAGCCAGTGAAACTGGAAGCTGGAGGAAGACCAAGATCCAAATTGCTTCAGGAATCACAAACCCCACGGAAGTTGCAAAGGGAGCCAGTATGAGGACTCAGAGACATGAGTTCTCCATAGGGAAAAGAACCCTGGAAGAAGCCATCCAGTTTCTACAAGCCGGGAGCCCATGGGAATGTCCATCTGTAGCCCAGGGCTCTCTGTTGCTCCTGTCTAGGTATAAATGCTGCTGGGTTTAGTTTTGGGGAGAGGCAAAGGCAGGGCAGTGCTAAGAACAAGAAGCCGTTACATTTGGTAACACTGGCCCACTTTGTGACCTAGAAACACAGCTCATGGATGCTTCCTGCTCCTTCAGCAATCTGGAAAAGGGCTGGAATGGAGACCCAGAAGGGTGAGCATCTCAGGAGTTGGAAAGCAGAATTTTTAACTATCGCCACATCTCAGAGAGGCGAACATCTATGTGCACATTAAGTTTGCACCAGGAGAAGACAGGTTGTCCATGCATTGCTTGAGATGAGTCACCTCCTGGGCTGACACCATCTTGGAAGTTAGGAGCCCAACGCCTCCGATCTACTTGAGCGCCCGTTGGCAAATTATTGCTTTTACTCTAGTGCCATTTAGAAAATTACGGCTCTCTAAATCATACCCTGGGGACACGGAGAGTGGAAATGCCTCCCCACCTGCATCGCCGAAGCAGGGCTTCCCTGACAACTCGGGGGCTCACAGCCTGAGTGCCCATTAGAGTCACCTAGAGAGCTGCTAACAACCCAAAGCCTACGCTGGGCTCCAGACCAACTAAACCACAGGCCATGGGTGGGACCAGGCAGCCTATTTTTTAAGCTTCCTGGTTGATTTTAATGCATAGGAAGCCTGAGTTCTAAGACACCCGTTACACTGCTCACACAGTGGGCAGTGAGGGATACTTTCTGTAGCAAAGCCCATCCAACCTGCCACAGGCCTCTTTGGCCTCTTCCATGAGTCTCAATCTCATGCTTTTGGTAAGCTTTCTGCCTGGTGAATTATGGAAAACATTATCCACAGCAGGATGTGGTAGCTGCTCCCAGGGCCACTAATCCATTCACTAATCCATTTAACTAATTAACATGAACCTGAACCCTGCTGGGCGTCATGGCAGGTACAGAAGGAAGAGAATGTGATTTTTGCATTCAAGAACATAAAGGTGTAAAATACAGGTTCAGGCACCACAATATAAGGTTTTGTGTGAGCAAAGCTTTCGGGGACTCCTGGGAAGGAATGAAGAGAAAAAGCAAGCAAGCAAGCAAGCTAGCTTAAACATGTCTTCAAAACAACATTTCCTCTCTCTCTTACTCTTTCTCTTTCTCTTTCTCTCTCTCTCTCTCTCTCTCTCTCTCTCTCTCTCTCTCTCTCTCTCTCCCACATGACCATAGGTCTGGGATGTTTAAGGAGTACCTGGGTCATGGGTTTCAGTCCTTGTGAAGGGACTGGTATAGAACCTTTAGTACTGGGTCAGTGACCTAGAGATCGGGTTACTGTATAACAAGACTGCCCTTCCTTCTTTTGCACAAGTCTGCCGTGCTTTCCGTCTCCACAGCCTCCTGTTCTCTATAAAGTATCCAGTCTCCAGTGTTCTGTGAAAGCAACAGAAAGTGAACTAAAACAAAGGCTCTCTCCAATCTTTCCCACTTAAAGGTTAATCCCACCCAAAATCTAGTCTCGCAGAAACATCTACAGTCATGTTTGACCACCAGCTGGGTACCACAGCCTAGCTCAAGGCTAACACATACACTTAACCATCGTGGGTGGAGGAAAAATCCCTATGTTTGACACTGCTGTGTACATAAACTGCTGTGAGGCACCACCAGGGTATCCTAAGGCCATTGACCCTGACTCCAGTCCTTGCGAGCTGCTAGATTCCTGCCTGGCATGAAGCTGGAAGTACAGCTCCCTGTTTCTATCTCAAACCAACTGTCTGTTGAGCCTTCAGTAAGGAAGACATTCCTGGACACACAGCCAAGACAGCGCAGGCTTGGACCTGAGCCCAGCTGAGCCCAGGACTTTCCTCAGCCTGGACTGCCTCCACTGGAGTAAGCCGAGAGCCACACCCAACTGTGGACTGTGAGCTTCTCTGGGTTGCTGGTGGTCTCCCTTTCCCTTAACCTTCAACCCTCACCCCACATGCCTGCCCGGGTTCCATTTGGTGACTGCTTATGAGCTACTGGCCTGCCCTCCCTCCATTAGAATCACCATGCATTCCCCAGCATATCTCTCTACTCTGGATACCCAGGGGCCTTTGAAAAGAGTGCAGACAGTGGGCCTGCTAAAGACCTACTAGATGAGAACTCTCTGAACGCAGTTAATCCAGAAAGACACGTGCCTAAACGTCTCCACTGGGGACTTTAGGAATCTCCAGTTCCACCAACAGACGGAGACCACAGACTCTGGCATGGGCTAATCCCACATACTTTGCCAGCATTTGATTTCCACAGAAAAGCACCACGGGCTCACTGGAGATCGCTGCCTCTTTGCTCTTTGTCTGTCTCAGTCTGTTCCTGACTTGGTCCCATAACGAGTTCCAGAAAATAGAATGCTAGTAGGTTTTATGTAGACCTAGGTTTTGGAGATTAAAAAAAAAAAAAAAAAAAAAAAGCATGTATTGTCGCTTCCATTGGACACCATGAGGAAAACCCTGGTAGGTGTGGAAAGATGGGATGTGGAACGGGGGTGGCCCGGGGACCACCACAGATTTAAAGATGCCCCATGAGGACAAGAATGTCCCCTCCCCGACATGCCCCACCAAGACCACAGAGCCCAGTGCATTCTCCATGGACTCATGAGAGATGCAAATGGTGGCCCCAGTATGCTGGCTTGGTTCCTTATTATGGTGGCCATAGAAATCTGGTCTGCAAATGTCAGGCAGCTGCTTAGATGCCACTGAAAAGCCAGTGCGGCTGTGATTGCCAGGGATGTGTGTATCAGGCCCTGTGTGACCCTGCAGCTCTCTGCGGGGGCGGGGTGGGGGGTGAGGTAAAGACAGGCCCAGTTCTTGTGCCTCCACCTTCCGGTTTAGGGACCTCATGAGAGCACTGTTTACTGGTGAGTAAAACGTTCCATCTCTCCCTCTGACTAACAGGGAGTTTGCCACAGAGAGTGCCTGAAAATAAATTATCCATGAGGCGCGGTGTCAGCGCCACTTGAAAGCTTTGTTCCAGGATATTTTTACTTGTCTTCAAGCATTCCCTTCAGGGTGAGCTATCCCATCATGAAGCTAAATGGGATTAGATCGGAGCCTTAGAGGAAGCAAAGTGTGTGGAAGTTTCTTTCAGGTCCCATATAGCTCTCAGGATTGGTTTCTTCCCTTTAAAAGAGATGTGCTGTGTTGCTGGGGAGGAGGCCCTTATAGGAAACACTTTGAAGCAAACCAACGACTTGCCCTGCAGTATAGAGAATCAAACTGTGAATTCTGTTCATATAGACTTGCCTTCTGACTTCACTTGGGGACTAACAGACCCATAGGCCTCAGTTTCTCTATCTGTGCAGTGGGCCCATAGTTTCACATACTTCACAAGGTTTCTCTGGGGGATTAGATGAATTAATACCTTTAAAGACAGAGTAATATTGTCACTGTTCCACCTTAGATGTGCCCATGCAATGGGTATTTCTGGTCTGGAAATCTTATCTACATTACTGATGGCTACTCTGAGGCATTCCACATAATAGCCCCTGAGTTTATGTGTCCCTGTTCGCTGCCTTATGTCCTACAATTAAAACATCGCAGCCTCACCTCAGCCCCTGGGGCCCTGCAGGAAAACAGCATTGATAGATAAAAGGCTTGAAGCTAAGCCAAGGCAGCTCCTGTAGCAGAGAAAGCCAGGAATTAGAGGGAGGGCATCCTCCCCACTTTCCCGACCAGAGACTGCACAGCAACTATTATATACCAAATGCTCTGTGTCTTTCTCAAGGTCCTGGCCTATAATTACACTGAGTATTTACTTAGTCACCTTTTTTAGTCAAGGAAATTGGACAGACTTTGAAACCATACATCAGAAAATTTGTGTGATCAGAAAATGGGGTGAATTCTGGAACAAAAAAAGTAAAAAAAAAAAAAAAAAAAAAAAGACATTAAAAAAAAAAAAAGATGTTCAGGATGGTGAGGGTGAACTTGAACTTGTCACACAAACCTGATGGCCTCAGGTCAATCCCCAGAACAACATAAATAGGGAAGGAGAGAATGTCTCCACAACATTGTTCTCTGGCTTTCACACCTGCGCTGTGGCACACCTGTATCGTGGCACACCTGTACTGTGGCACACCTGCACTGTGGCACATCTGTACTGTGGCACACCTGTGCTGTGGCACACCTGTACTGTGGCACAACTGCACCTTGGCACACCTGCATTTTGGGACACCTGCACTGTAACACACCTGCAGAGTGGCACACCTGTGCTATGGCACTTCTGCACTGTGGCACACTTGTACCGTGGCACACCTGTGCTGTGGCACACCTGCACTGTGGCACACCTGTATTGTGACACACCTGCACTGTGGCACACCTGCACTGTGACACACCTGCATTTTGGGACACCTGCACTGTAACACATCCACATAGTGGCACACCTGTGCTATGGCACTCCTGCACTGTGGCACACCTGCATTGTGACACACCTGCACTGTGGCACACCTGCATTTTGGGACACCTGCACTGTGACACACCTGTACTGTGGCACACCTGCACTGTGACACACCTGCATTTTGGGACACCTGCACTGTAACACACCTGCATAGTGGCACACCTATTCTATGGCACTCCTGCACTGTGGCACACTGTGGCACTGCATGCACATCATATAGAGACAGCAATAACAGTAATACTAAATAAATATTTCCCCATTATGAAGGACATGCATGTGCAGTGTACACTGCCTGGTGCTCTAATTTGCATCTTTACCATCTCCCAAGGGCCTATGTGTCATCTGAGTGTGTCATCGATTGGAGCTGGTGGAGCTGTAAGAGGCAGAGCCTAGTGGGAGGCTCTTCTGTCACTGTGGGTGCCTCCTCAGAGAGAACTGAGGGAGCCTACTCGTCCTCTTACTTCTTACTTCTTGTAGCCCATGAAGTGAGCAGTTCTCTCTGCCAAGTATGCACTAGCCCTGCCAGGGGCCATAGCATGAGGCCATCTGACTGGAACTTGCAGAAACTGTGAGCCGTGATAACCCTCAGCTCCTTCAATGTGAATTGCCTCAGATATTTCATTACAGTGACAGAAAGCTGACTAACACAGCTACCACCACAATAGTATATAGTAAACCACTCTAAAATCCAGTGTCTTAGAACAACAGTAATTTACATTTGCTCACACATCTAATAGGTAGGTAGGCTCATAGGATCTAGGGGCCTGGGCTCTGAGCTTCATATGGCTCAGGTGGCTTCAGCTCTCATTCTCCTCATATCACTGGGTTGGTCTTAGGAATGTCAGAACTTACTGAGGGAGAGAGTATTTCCCACTGGTTTCCAAAGCCTCAATACATACAATCATCTAGACACGTTCCTGTGGACAAATCTAGTCCTGTGGTGGACCCCATCTTCAGTACAGGGAAGATATACTTACTCTACCTCTACAGTAGCAGGAAGAACTATAGACCATGGACACAGGTGGAACCCACTTGAGGTACATGTGGCACAGGATACTAGCCTCAGAAGAGAACCTCTTTGGTTGATGCTCTGATATTTGCTTCTTGGAATTCTCAAATACACACACACACACACACACACACACACACACACACACACACACTCACACACAAAGCCTTATATTGTCATTTTTCACTGGACCCTGAAATCCACGAAGCCAGCCCTGGACACAGCGTATAAGTATTTGTGCACCCATTTGTGTTGACAATTCGAAACTACAGAGCCTTCTCATTTAACAGAAGTGACTTCCACTGGAAAAGTGGTTGCTTTTGGAGCTACATCATGGAGTTTTGCTAATAGGTTCAGCTGACACTGGCAGTTTGAGCTCCTCCCTGCGACAGAGGTACCATCTGGGAAGCTTGGGCCAGGAAGAACCTGTACTCTTACTGCCTCTGTGATTGGTCCAATATTGGATCCAGAGCATCTGCCCGTACCAATCATCTCCCTGAAATCAGCTCCACTTCCTCCAAAACCCCACCCACTCCTCCACAAGCCAATGAGAATTCTCAAGAGGAAAATGGAGGTTGCTCGTACACAAGAGCTGATTCCATCCACGAACACCGGAAAACCCCGCTCGGAGCCAGACATACTCTTGGAGAAACGAGAACATGAAGAAGGTTCTTAGAGTTGTTAAGCAACAGAGGTGTCCCAAACTAATCGCTAAGTCATCATCACCATCGGCACACGTTCCCTACTCTCCACGGGGCCTGAGCGGCCAAACTCACAATCATCACAGCCATAATAAGTTCATCTAACAGCCAAAGGAGCACATAGCACGGCCAAATTCAAGGCCCGGGGATCACTGCTGATAAAGTAAGCCTTCTCTATTCACATCCCGACTCTTTGGTTCCCACTTAAGTCCCTTCCTTGAGACCCCTCTGAATTCACAGATACAGTAGGCTGACCTTCACCAGTATGCCCCTCGTGAAATGCGGGCATACTGTATATGTTATGTATGCCTGGGAGCAGCCACCAAATCTTCCACGGATGTGTCTCCCAAACAGAGCGAACAACAGCCCACAGAGCCTACTACACACTGGGCAGAGAGAGCCGTACAAGGGGCCAGAGGCTTTTGCCACAAAACATGAATCATAGGCACAAGTGAACACCAGCACCCTGCAGTTCAGACTATTACCCAAGGAACACATTTTCTGATAATTATAGAGCTAAAATTGGATCCACTTTGCAACCTCTTCCTTTCTCCCAAGAAGGCCGAGGAGGTGGCTTAGCAACAATCAGATGCTGAGTTGCATCACATTCTGGGCTGCTGGTTGGTTCCAAGAAATTTCTTCGAAGGTACAGTTCCCAGAAGGTAGTGATGTTAACTAGAACCGTGGGGCCTTCACACCATCCCTAACAATTGCTCATAGGCTGGGAATCTGAACACAGCCTATTGGAAACATGAGCAACAGGAGGGAGGGGCCCAGGCTGTACCACTTGTCTCTAGTACATCACTGGTACTTACCTAATAGATGGGAGGACACCACCAGCCAAAGCATCCTCTCGGCCTGTGTACCCATGGAAATGTCATAGGGATTTTAGGAGAAGTGAGGGGCAGGTCACTATCAACGACACTTGCTAGGTGTTGAGCACACGTAGACGACATGTATGCTTTATCTAATTTAAATATGTATTCTCAGGATAATGCCAGGAGGATGAATTCTTATTGTTTTCTCACCCCGAGGTCTGTGGATGTAGCTCAATGGTAGAGCATTTGCCTCTCATGCATGAGGCCCATTGTTCCATACCATCAGTGTTATCCTCTTGAAAAAAGAGCCATCCTGAGACATACCCTACAGGTCACACAAATGCTAAGGTCACAGGCAGGATTGGAAGGTGGATGTTTGCTGACTTCACCACTGTGGTAGTTTGAATAAGAACGCCCCTCTCCTTACAAGCTCTTATATTTGAAAGCTTAAACACCAGGAAGTGGCACTATTTGAAAGGATTAGAAGATGTGGCCTTGTGGGAGTGGGTGTGGCCTTGTTGGAGTGGGTGTGGCCTTGTCGGGGTGGGTGTGGCTTGTTGGAGGGAGTGTGTGTCACTGGGGTGGGCTTTGGTGCTCTCCCCCAGCCTACAGATCAGGATGCAGTTCTCAACTAAAGCCCCAGCATCTGCCTGCACGCTGCCATGCTCCCTACCTTGGTAATGATGAACTAAGCCCCTGAAACTGTAAGTGCGCATCCAGTTAAATGCTTTCTCTCGTAAGAGTTGTCTTGGTCATGGAGTCTCTTTACAGCAACAGAGCCGTGACTAAGACAACCACAGTTCTTTACTCCTAAATAACCTGGAACTGACTAGGAGCAGACATTGGAGGGTGGAGCTAAATGACGACTTCAGAGAGCGTGGGGATATGAACACAGAGGCTTAGGGTAAGGGTTAGGGCTAGGCTCCCAATCCTCTGAGTCGAAAATGAGTATGACGTGGGGTTAGCAGTTATTTTAAAATACAGGCAAGCTGAGCACGGTGGCACATACCTGTACTCTCAGAAGCAGCAATCTGGAGGCAGGAGGATGAGGAGCTCAAGGCCAGCCTTTGCTACATCATGAGTTCAAGACCAGCCTAAGCTGCATGAGACCCTGTCATGAAAGAGGCGGATTAAATGAATGAATGAATAAATAAATAAATAAATGCCACACTTAAGGGGTGAGGGCAGTATACTATAGATATTTGGTACTGTTCTGGCACCCCCAAAATGAAGACTATGGCAGTACTCCTAACAAGAGAGGCCAGAATAGCTATTATTAACTCACATAACAAACACAGAGCAAGAATCTCACATGCTGCTTTTCACTCACTGTGACTGCATCTGATGGTCAGCTCAGCATCACAACCTTCCAGAGCTGGCATTCAGGTAGCAGAGACAGACCGCATGGGGAGTACACCTAAGCGCATCTGTGGGAATAGCCTATGGAGTTCCCAAGTTAAACTAAAGAACATGTGAGCTCTAGCAAGTGCCCAATGGCCAGATGCAGAAGTCGCAACAACTCAAAATTACACTCAGAGACATCAAGTTCAGCCAACATCAGTGAAAATGGTCTTGGGTACCATTACCAGAGCAACCAGACCCAGGGGCAAAGGACAGCTGGTAGCATCCTAAGCTGGATGAGCCTGGAGCAGGAGGGAGACACCTGGAAGGAATAAAGGGGTAGGCACTTGACTGGTCTCTGCCTCGGTAGCTCTGCAGTGGTGGCCACTGCACAGCCAGGGAGCCGTGAGGCTACAGGGGATGATATTGAACAGCTACTGTGCCTGAGTCGTTCAGCTTGGTGTCCGTGCCCTCTGATGTCTATCTTGCACTGTCTTCCCTCACGCTGCTCAGCAGAGTGAGCAACAATTGTGTCTAACTAGCATCGGAAGTGCCAGCCAGAAAGGAAGGAGAAAGGGGAAAGGCACTTGGAATACAATAATAGTCCCTGATTAAAACACTGCTTTAACACAATATGTCTACTGCTTAGAGGGGCATATGCAAATCACATGCAAATTTGCATATGTCAAAGCTAATTCTTGTACAGTTTACTTCACAGATTCCCTTTGACCTTGGAAAAGCCTCCAGCTTTAAGACTGTAGGCAGTGGGACCTTCGGAGGGGCAAGGGCCAGCCATTTCCTCCGGTGATCAGTCTGTGGTCAGGCAGTATAAGGCAGATTAAGGCTAAGAACCATGAATATGGATGATCCCCTGCCAGAGAACACAGTATGATATGCTCAGGATGACAGGGCAGCGACTTGGAGCCTAGGAAACAACAGTTCGATTTTTCTAGCCAGTGGCATTCTCTTAAAGGACAAACCAGAGATACAGAATTGGTGACCAGAGTGTGCTGCTGGTGTCTGGGATGGTATCTACAATGTCATTTGCATATCTTGATGCAAATTATATGCTATTTTCTAAATTATTCTTTATTCCTTGGATCACTCATATTATCGAGTGCATGCTCTTATCTGAGCACGCATCCCTGCTGAGACAAGTAAGATGTGGAATTCTAACAAACGGGGTTTCTCAGAAAACATTAAAGGGGCGAGTAATTAACTAGAGAAATGATTGGCTTCTCGATCAGACTCTCTCCAGCAAAATACAGAAGAGAACTTTAAAACTTCATAAAACTCTCTCCTTTCTTACAGCATTGCGGGGTGCTCGGTTTATTTGGGCAGACAGATGGCTTCCCTGTGGCCTGTGGCCTCCACTCTGTACTGAGGTCAGGTTCCTGTGGCCTGCACCCTCCACTCTGTACTGAGGTCAGGGATAGCCACCAGTTCAAGGCTGTGCACCTTGCTGGTTTCACCCACAAGTCTCTGTTCTCTAAGCTTTGCTGACTAGCTTTCCTGATGGAAGGACAGAGGCTGGACAGTGGCAAACGCCCACCCCGGGGAGTGGCATGCACACCTTTGTGCTCTTAGAAGGAGCCTTAGGGCAGCTGTGGTGTTCCCGCTGAATGGCCAAACTGCAATGTTGAGTGACATGCTCAACGCTCAGGACACTCAGCATTTAGTTAAAAACTTCCTTATGTCAGGAGGTGTTATTAAAATCCTGAGCCCAACACAGACAGGAACCGAGACTGGGAGGAGGCAGGAGCTGTAAGTGCCAATCATCATCATACGGAAACGAGAAACTCTGCCACTCCAACCAGAGAGCCTTTGGTCATACCCAGTGTCTTCTGTCACTTGACTGAAGGCCACCTCCTGCAATTAGTTCCTCTTGCCTCTGAAGGTTTCCAAAGAACGGAGGCCTGTTCCCACCTTGCCCTCCCTGCTGCCGTTCACCTGCTGACCCCTTTCTCTGCGACCCTTCCTCCGTCCACCTGGGGGGACCCCTCTGACCTTTCTCAGAAGGAAGCAGATGCGTTCGATGTTCCTCAGCCGTTCTCTCTGGGGATGCACAGGAAAGAAAGGAGAGAGGAGGTTAAGGGTGGGCTGGGAGTGCAAGAAGCATGGAAGCCACCCCAGCAGAGGAAGCAGAGACCCAGCCGGGGCATGTGCCAGGGACGCCCACCCAGTGGCTCTTCCCAGTCTGAACGCCTTGCATCTACCTCCTCACTTGCAGTCAAGGGGACCTGAGTTCAGATCCCAGAACCCATACAATGAGCCCAGAGTAGTGACATTGGTCTATAATCTGAGTGCTGGGGACATGAGGATACCTGGGGCTTGCTTACCAGCCAGTCTCGGCAAATCCAAGACTTCAGTGAAAGACCCTGTCTTTTATCATGATGATGATGATTTTAATTGTGTATATGTGTGTGTGTCCAGGTATGGTATGTGGACATGGGTGTAGGTATCCACAGAACCCAGCATCAGATTCCCTGTAGCTAGAGTTATAACCTATGTGGGTGCTAGGAACCAAACTTGGGTCCTCTCTGAGAGCAGTACAGAATTGGAACCACCAAACTATCTTTCCATTCGTGTGAGAGAACCAGCCTTAAGAAACAAAAGCTAAAAGAAACAAACAAAACCCGTGCAGAACAGTTGGTGAAGACACATGGCATCAAGCTCTAGTTGATGCACACGTGTGTACACACATGAGCATGCACACACATGCTGCACCTTTTTTTTTCTTTTCTTTCTTTTTTCTTTTTTAAAGAAAACACTCCCGGCAAAAAGCATACATGCCTCCTTCCCATTCAGCATTCACCTTCCTATAGTGGAAGCCTCCACACATGCACGGCAGGTGGCCTGGCTGCAGAGTGGCCACCATATGTTCATTGGGTGTCTCAGGCCCAGACACCTCCCTGGATCTCGAGGACCAGCACGCTTGCATCCTCATTAGTGGCTACGGCCTTGCTTTGCCTTTTCTATGGGATTGTACTTGGAGGAAGAAGCCTTCCCTGGAGTCAGCTCTCAACTGTGTCCTGGGCTAGGACTTCTCTAGAAGTCCATCTGTCTCCAAAGACTGGCATAGTCCCAGGGAAAGAGGTTAGGAAGCCGGACAGAGGGTGCTGCCCACAGCAGACGTTAAATGCCCCCTGCTTCCTCTCTCTCTGCTGTAACTGTCAAGATTTCCAAGCCATGCTGAACACAGCTGTGGTATCTCTGGTGCTTCATTACCGAAGTGATTTGCTGTCGACATAACGGTAATGAGTTTCCTTGTGGACTGGGGGGGGGGGGGGGAGGAATGGGGGGCAGATGGCTGGGACACTTCAGTTTCTCTAATTGAATCATAAATATGGTGATCTCTGCGCAGCCCAGCAGTCCGGAGGAAGGAACCACATCAGGATGAGTCAGTATCCAGGGAAGACAAGTGACACGGTGACAGAGTTCACACAGATGCACATGCGACATAAGACACCCACACACTCCAGCAAGCCAGAGCCTTGTGGGAAAACACTGTCCGTCCCTGTGACAGAGACTCCCCGGGGTGGGTGGAAGATAGAAAGGGAACCCTCCCACCCCTGGACGAGCCCCACCAAACGTTTCATCAGTACGTGAAGAGTTAGAGCATCTTAACTCTAAATGGAGCTCAGTGGTAGAGGGTTTCCCTGGCATGCACAAAGATCTCACTCCATAACTACCACACACACACACACACACACAGGGGGCAGGAGAGAGAGAGAGAGAGCTGAATGTAGTTCAGTGGTATAGCATCTGTCTCAGGTGTATCATTGGGCATCATCTCAGCACCACAGGAAGAGACGTGGAGAGAGGCCCATGCCTTCATCCTTCAGTAGCCATTTCTGTTCCCAGCAGGTAGTTCTGAATGCTACCTGGTGACTGCTGCTTCTGCACCGTTCTCCCCAGAAGCACCTGCCCCTGCCCTCTCAGTGGAGGGTGGGGGGAGGGGGTACGCAAGTCCTAACCTGACACCTAAATAAGGGACTTGTCGTGAAACGCCAAAAACAGATTCTGCTAAAGCATCACCAGGTCTCACCGGGTGCCTCCGACCGGGGCCTGGCACGGTGGGAACAGGGGCCGGCTAAGATTTAATTCATTCTGCTCAGGAATCCTACCAGAAATCTCTAGACAAGCTGGAGGGGCGGGCTCAGGCTCCTGACTTCCTGGCACTCAGAAGTGAGCACACTTGGCTTCCAGCCACTCTGAGCACCGATGGGTACTGACGAGCAGGTGTGTGCTGTTAGTGCCAAACTCAGTGTCCAGAAAGATCTGAGCCTCTGGGCAAAACCATTTAGGCCTGGCAAAACCAAGTTATCACAGGTGGATGGTAAGGCTGGTAGCGGAGAATAAAACGGGTTTTAAAAATTACAACTTTTATGAAAAACACTAAACTTTCAAGCAGTTCTTAGGGGTACTTTCAACTAACCCGGTTTGCTTTTTATAGCTGACTTTGAAAGAGTTTGGCTCTACTTTATAGAATCAAAGGTTGCTGTGCCAAAGGGGGGCTTAGATATCATAAAGCCAGGTCTTTTCAAGAACCAGCTTGAGCTGGAAGTCAGGAGGTGGGCTTTGGAGATGGGCAGAGCTGGGTTCTAGACCAGACATCCAGAAACTGAACCCAGAGCTCATCAACCAGGCTGCATCAGATTCCCTGATGTACAACAAGCTGACCCCAATCCGCAGGCACCAGAGATGAAAGCCCACTAGATAATGGGGCTGTTCCTGGCACTTCATCTATCCACCTACTCTCCATGAGAAACCCAACCACTGACCACCACCTACAGAACAAGAGGTCCATACATGGCACTTGCACACCCTACAGATATGCTGGCCAACACAGGGCCTTTGTCCATGGTAACAGATACGGAACCAAAAGTCACTGGTACCAGGGTTTGAGGACTCAGCCCTACAGTGCAGCAGATCCCTCCCCTGGGCTACAGGAACCACCACACTTGACTGGTGATATATTGTAAGAGCTCAGCTGACGTCAGCAAAAAGACTCTGCAACAACTGTCAGCAAGGACTAGAAGCGGGACCTGGACAGTATGTTCTCTGCTCTTTAAAACCTCCACTGTCCTTCACAAGCTGGGTGACTTATGGGGACATCACCTGCACACCCCCAGCGCTGCCACTTACCGCATGAACCGGGTTGCACTGGTCTATGGGACTCTTGAAATCCGTTCTTAGCTCGTCAAAGGCGATTATCTGAAACAGAGCATACACAGTTAGGATCCTGTGCACATGCAGTGAGTGTAACCACCAAAATCTTCCTGCAGCTCTGCCCCCAGACACCACAGGAGGAAAGGACAGGGAGGAAGCTGGCCACACAATGCTGGCCAGGGACCAGCTGCTGTCAAAACTGGCAATGGGTACATGGGTTCATTGTCTCTGTCTATGATGTTTGCATTGAAACTTCCCAGAGAACTCTTTTTCTTTTTCTTTTTTTCTTTTTTTTAACATTTTTCTATTCCTTATGCAGTCTATTCAAAGATGTAAAGAAACCATGTGATGGACCCAAGTTTGGTAAAGGGATAAAAATGTAAAACCTCTAACCAATACTTTCATTTATATTTGGCAGAGATAGCGACTGTAAGAAAATAGAAATTAGAGGGAAAGGAGGGAAAGAAAGGGATGCTGAGTCGTCACAATGAGAAACATTTCTGGATGTCCAAAGCCTTGGTCAGCAGCCCCCAGACAGGCCATGGCTAGTTCAACAGACCCTAGAGGCTCCTCTGGATATAGACTCCAAGCCCCCTGGGGAGCTAGGGTTCCCCACTGGTCAGAGAAGGAGAAGAGGGAGGAGGCCTTCTGCAATCACAGAGTGAGGTGTGTCCCATCCACAGAGGGAACCAAATGAGGGTGAAGGCTCAGAAGCCTCCTTCTCACCTGGCCGCCCTGGCTGCTACAGGAGACTAAGAGGCAGAACACAGAGGGGTTTGACCCCGGGACTCTCCTCTGTTTGGGGGAAGGCTTTGGGTGTACTCAGTAAAGACTCCTCACAACTATAGTGTGGATCTTGAGATCTGAGGCTCATGTGTTAAGGGGCTGGACTCGTGGTTTTGAGTTTGTTTGTTTGGATTTTTGAGACAGGGGTCCATGTATCCTTGGGCTGGCTTTGAACTTACTATGTACCTGAAGATGATCTTGAACTCCTGGTTCTCCTGCCTCCATCTCCTAAGTGCTGAGATTTACAGGCATGTACTACCCCAGTCCATTCACACGGTGGTAACCCAGAGCTCCATGCCAGGCAAGCACTCTCCCAACCATTGCTATACCGGGCAGTAAAGACCTTAAAGCGTTGGAGCGAGCATAGTGGAGTTAGATCTTTTTGGTTTTATTAGGTTGTTTTGGTTTTGGTTTGGTTTCCTCGCTGACCACTTCGCAGTGAAGAGGTGAACAGGTCTCCTCTGTCACATGGCGTCCTTCCATGATGCTCTGCCTGACCACAGGCTCAAAACAATGAGGCCAAGAAATCATGGGCTAAAGCATTTGAGGACACCATGGGGTGACACAAACCTTTCCTCCTTATAAGCTGTTCACCCCAAGTGTTTTGTCACAATAAGGAAAAATATGACTACTGGTCATAAACGAACATGGCCTCCACTAACAGGGAACACTGAATATGTCGCAGAAATAGTGAGGCGAGCAGCTTAGTGCCCAGAGCTCCTAACCCCAGCCCCATGTAGCTGGGACTGAGAACCAAGTGAGGGTGAGTGACTGTAACCTGGAAAATGGTGTGTTTACGGCCTCTGTAAGCCCCCCTAACTTCTCCATGTCCGCAGAATTAGAGAACGTCCCAGCATAGCTTGTTCTAAGAGGACACTACCACACCACCTTTGATGGACAGTTGGTTATCTAGCCAGGCTGATCATTCCGCTGCTCGCTCCCCCAAGCTGAGCAGCATCTTCTCTGACCTGACCTCTGTCTCTCCCTAAAGCATTCACCCACAGCCAAGGTTGGTGCAGTGAACTACAGCCTGCAGGCCAGGCTGGCCCGCTACCTACTCTCTTATAACCCGTGGGCTAAAAGCGAATCTCATATATTTTAAAGAGTTGAAAAATATCATCCAGAGGAAAATAATGTTTTTGCAACATGTTAATAAAAAAAAAAAAAAGCTGAATTCAAATCTTGGTGTCCGTGGATAGAGTTTTATTGGTGCTTGGTCCTGTTCATTCCTCTCTTTGTATACACTTCTTTTGAAGACTCTGAGGCAGGCGTGAGACAAATATAACCACTAACATGTTTTTTAGAGAAAATAGTTGGTCTCTGGTCTATTCTTGTATTTGTCCTCTGCAGGGTTGATATCCCATACAACAGCCACTGACCACATGAGGCTAATACTTCCATTAAAACTGTACTGTTTAAAATTCAATCTGGCCTTATCTGGCATCAAGAGGAGAGGAGGCCCTTGGTCCGGTGAAGGCTCAAAACCCCAGTGTAGGGGAATGCTAGGGCAGTGAGGCAGGAGTTGGTGGGTGGGTGGAGGAACACCCTTACAGAAGCAGGAGGGAGGGGGTGAGATGGGGGGTTGCTGAGGGGAAACTGGGAAAGGGGATAACATTTGAAATGTAAATAAATAAAAAGAAACAATAGCTGGGCGTGGTAGTGCACACCTTTAATCCCAGCACTTGGGAGGTAGAGGCAGGCGGATTTCTGAGTTTGAGGCCAGCCTGGTCTACAGAGTGAGTTCCAGGACAGCCAGGGAGATACAGAGAAACCCTGTCTCGAGAAATAAATTAATTAATTAATTAAGTAAGTAAGTAAGTAAAAAGAAAGAAAAGTATAAAAAAATTCAATCTGTCATCATATATTAGCTGTTTTTTAAAAAGCAGCAGGGGTCTAGAGAGACAGCTCAGGTGGTAAAGTATTCACCATACACGCGTGGGGAACCTGAATTTGACCCCACAGCACCCCCGTAACAGCTGGAAAACATGGTAACGCCAGAACTGGAGAGGTAAAACCAGGAGGACCTCTGGGACTTAGTAGCCAACCAGACTGCAAATCTGTGAGCTCCACGTTCAGTGGGGAATCTTGTCTCAAAGTGAAATAGAGAACAACTAAAAAGATACCAGTATGCCTGCAGACACAGACGTATATACACGTGTGATCATGTACCTGTACACAGAGAGGGGGGAGAGGGAGAGAGAAAAGTCTGCTATCTATCAAATAACTCATCTATAAGACCCGTTCTATTCCTGGAGAAATCTCTATAGGACAGTGCTGCATTAATAGACTGGATCTGGTCTCCTCCACAGGGAGCCCAGCTATCATCACTATCGTGATCTCTCACCCTAGCACACCTCTACCTCCTAAGCTGAATCTCTCCAACCATCGTTTACACAAGCCAGTGCTGGGTCACCTGGTCACCCTAGTTACCATCTGCTGGTACGACTGGCTGGACATGTCCACCCTAGAACATGCCAGTCAGAACTGAACACTCTCCAAGATGAGGCTGGTTGGCACAGAGTGAGAGCATGGTCACCGTCTCTGTTCCTCCAGCCTCTGGGAACGCACCTTGGCTATGTCAGCCCTGGATCTTCTCCATGGGCTCCAGTTAAACTCAGGCCCCCTCGTTCTACATGAGTCTTGTCGGCTTTGGGGACCTGAGAGCAGGCAGTGACCTTTGTCCCTATTCATTCTTCCTTAATTGCCCAGTCCAATCTTTTGGGACATAACCTGCCTCCCACCTGTGTATCCTGGTAAATGTAATGCCTTCAGCATCCACATCGGTATCCCTCTCTATAGACTCGGAACAGGACCACGGGCAGGATTGCTTTCTGCCATGCTGCTCCTATTCTCAGACACAGAAGGCAGGACAGAGGACCACTGTCCTGTCCTCCAGCACAAGGGAAGCTGATGTTACCATTTCCTGGACCTAGCATTTATACAGTTAGAAAGACAAACAAGTCCCCGCACTTTATCCCAGCCTCATGCCTGAATCTCTGCCCCTGTACAAGCAGGTACGAACAGGTGAACCTGGGCTGCCTAGATCAGGAATGGCTGGTTATAAAGCAGGACTGAGGAACTGTTGGAGGGTGGGGGTGGGGGTGGGGGTCTTAGGATGCTCAGTTCTATGCCTGGGCCCAACCTGGAGGAGGGTGGAGACAGGAGTGCAGCTCATGCCAGTGAGTTCAACCCATGTGAACTATGACCTGGCCAGGGCAACAGGGATATATGGTTCAGTGGATTATTATATCCCAGATCTTTTTAAAATTAAAAAGAAAATGAATGTTTGAGGTTTGGTGTGCTCTTATTGTTGGGTCAGGAGTTCAAGTTTACCTAGTTGTGATCGAAGGTGGCTAGACAAATGACTATGACACAGTTGAGCACCCTTGAGCCTCTGTGTGTCCTAATAATCCACTGAACCATATATCCCTGTTGCTCCCCCATCCCCTCCTCTTGACTCTGTGTTAGCTTCTCTTCCAGTCCTGGCCTTGCTTTCCTGTCTGACATTCACCGATTTCTGCTTCATCTCTAAAACGTTACCTTTGTCCAAACATCACAGAAATGGAACCCTAAAGCTTGTGGGACTTTCAGACTGCTTCCTTCCACATGACGACGTGGTGAGGCTTAGTCATGGTGTTGCTCATATCAATAACAGGTTCCTTTTCGCTGCTGAGCTATACTCAGTTCTAAAGAGACACTGATGTTCATCTCTCCAGTTCACCTGCCAAAGGATGTCTGGGTTGTTCCTAGATTTTGGCGAGTGTGACTAGAGCCAGTGTGAACATTTGTGTAAGAGGCGTCTGTCTTCCCTGGGTGATGAGGAGAGAAACTGCTGGAAGACTTGATAAAGCCTATGTCTAGGTTTGTAAGAAACTGATAAACCTTTTCAAAGGACCTGTAACATTGTACCAAACACCACAGGAGAGTGCCACATCTAAGTCCAAAGTGATTCTGGCTGTCTTCGCTTAGCCATTTCAATAGGTATGCATTCAGATGAAGCCACTGGGGTTTCAGCTTGCATTTCTCCAGTGAGTGATGACACAGGGGACCTTTTCATGGGCTTAGTGGCCATCTGTGTGTCTTCTCTGGTGAAGCATGTGTTTAAATCATTTTCTCCTTTTGTAAAAAATTAAAATAAGAACCAGTTGTCATACTGATGGTTTCTTTTCAGTACTAGGGTTGAGCCCAGGGGCTCACACATGCTCAGTAAGCAATCTATTACTAAGATCCATCTCTAGCCCATTTTTTGCCTTCCCTTCTTAAAAAAAATTGAGACAGGGTTTTGCCATGTTGCCCAGGTTGACCCTAAATGACCAGAGCAAAAGCTTTTATTGTGTGTGACACTTGACAACTCTTCTATGTACCCCATTTTTTCCCTGGACCCAAGAACTCTTGTGGATCTAAAAGCCCTTGAGGACACAGAGACGTTCTTCACCTATAAATTTTTTTTCTAAACCTGAACTTTTCTCTGTAGGGAAAATTTCACCTCAAGTTTAATTTCAAAAATAGATTTAATATTACTCTGGCTGTCTTGCTCCTGTTACGTGAGCTGTGTGCGCTTATTGCTTCAAGGAAATGCCCTGCTTTATCCAAGTTGTTAAATTCAGTCTGCTCAAGCCAACTTGGATAGTGACTACCCAGCCACCACCGGCCCCCACTTTCTTTCCCTCACCATACACATGAGTAAGTACAAGAAAAAGCAAGAAGGGCCGGCAGCAGAGCAGAGGGAAGAGAGACAAGAGACGAATCCCCAAGATCCCAGATGGCCAAGTTGTTTCAGACCCTCTGAGACTTGACCCTGCCCGAGAACACAGTGAGACTCTGGGGTAGGAAAGCTGAGGCCTCTCAGGAACTACTGATGAGGGAAGGAAAGAGGCAGAGATGTTGGGGCCTGGTACAGCTCTGAGCTGGGCGCTATAGAAGAATCATAGCACTGTCCAGCCGCCATCGAAGAGCAGCAGCCACGGTCCTGGGCTACCCCATGGCCGTGGGCATCAGCAAGGACCACAAGGTGACAAAGAATGTCAACAAACCGACACACAGCACCGTGGGTGCCTCAACAAGCACCCCATGATCCGGGAGGTGTGTGGCTTTGCACCCTACAAGCAGCACACCATGGAGTTGCTCAAAGTGTCCAAGGACAAGCACACACTCAAGTTCATCAAGAAATGGGTGGGCACGCACATCCTCACCAAGAGAAAGAGGGAAGAGCTGAGCAACGTGCTGGCAGCCATGAGGAAGGTGGTGGCCAAGAAGGATTGGTGCACCCTCCCCCAATAAACGATTGTTCCAGAAGAAGAAGGAGGAAGGAGGGAGGAGGGAGGAGGGAGGAGGGAGGAGGGGGGAGGGGGGAGGGGGGAGGGGGGAGGAGGGAGGGGGGAGGGGGGAGGAGAAGAGAAGGAGAAGGAGAAGGAGAAGGAGAAGGAGAAGGAGAAGGAGAAGGAGAAGGAGAAGGAGAAGGAGAAGGAGAAGGAGAAGGAGAAGGAGAAGGAGAAGGAGAAGGAGAAGGAGAAGGAGAAGGAGAAGAAGAAGAAGAAGAAGAAGAAGAAGAAGAAGAAGAAGAAGAAGAAGAAGAAGAAGAAGAAGAAGAAGAAGAAGAATGGCTGCAGTTCAGGGCAACCATAGAGAAGGGACAAGGAGGAAGAGGGTACTAACTGATTAATACTGGAAGCTTTTTCTACAGTGTTGGCCCCATCATCCCTAGGCAGGCTCACTCTTCTCTAAGTGCCCCCAACAGAGATGGCTATAGAACAAAGATGGCAGCCAAGTGAAGCCCATGTGTTGAGCCTCCCCAGAAACCGCAGCGGCATCAGTCACTGCTTGTGTCTGCCCTAAGTCTAGTTATCCTTCAACTAGCCCAGCCTAAACATCAGGATGCAGGCATCCCAGAATCAGCTTGTGAGGTAGGGAAACACAATCGCTCCAGAATATGCCTTCTAAAACAGGTAATCTGCTAAACATAGTAACTGTGTACTTCCACAGACCTCACTAGAAAGTGGGGAACTGATGAGTTCCTGTGCCGCCCATCAGCGTTAGCATCCGGAGGATGAGTCTCTATGCCATCCTCCCTTCCCTGTGTTTGTTGTGGTGTCCCTTATTTTGGTTGAAGCTGCCCTGCATTGCATCCATACTGTCTGACCTGATGTAGTTTAATCTGCAGGAGAACTCTGGATATGACAAGAACTTCCTCTGGGACATAGTACATGAAGCAGAGGCCCAAGGAGAGTCTGAATGGCATTCTTAACATCACAGGATGAGTGAGGCAGAGCCAGCACATGCCTAGATACGAGGCTCAGCCAACCCGTACTCCACCCAGCATGCTGTGCCCACTCTGCGACTTGAAAGGGTAAAAGAAAGTGTTGAGTTAGTGAAGACAGAAAAAATTACATATCTTGACTGGATGCCCAGGATTCTCTGGCACCATGCTTTAGCTCTGAAAAACAGCACTGAGGAAGAAAATAAGGTCCTTTGTCACCACAAAGATTATAATCAAGAACAAGGAAATAATTAACAAATAGATAAGAAGATATCAGAAAATGGTAGGTTAAGTGACAACGATGAAACGGTTGGTATGAGGAAATTAGAGTGGGGTGGGTGGTCAAGGAGTGGAGGGTCTCCCTGAGGAAGCATCACTATGCCAAGAACGATCTAAGCAACTATGAAGCCAGGCATGTGAGGGAAAAGCTGGTGATACAGTTTCATTTCTGTGTGTGCTTGTTTGTGTGTGTGTGTGTGTGTGTGTGTGTGTGTGTGTGTAATCCAACAAAAGGCAACATAAACAAGGAAAGAGTTTATTTGGCTCACAATCCCAGCTTACAATTCATTGTTGTAAGAAATTCAAGGCAGCAACTTAAAGCCTTCCGTCCTCAGTCAAGAGCAGAGAGAGAACAAACACATGGATCCCTGTGGAGCCACATATTGCTTGTGGCTTATGTAGCTTTCTCCTCTCTTAATGTGGTTCTGGATCTCCTGACTAGGGAATGGTGCCACCTGTAATGGGCAGGGTCTTCTCGCATTAATTAACAATTAAGACAACACCCCAAAGACATGACCACAGGCCAACCTGATCCAGATAATTCTTCCTAAGACTCTAGGTTGTTGCCTGAAGGGATGACTCAACCATTAAGAACACATGTTGCGCCGGGCGTGGTGGCGCACGCCTTTAATCCCAGCACTGGGGAGGCAGAGGCAGGTGGATTTCTGAGTTCCAGGCCAGCCTGGTCTACAAAGTGAGTTCCAGGACTGCCAGGGCTATACAGAGAAACCCTGTCTCAAAAAACCAAAACCAAAACAAACAAACAAAAAAACCAAAAAAACCACATGTTGCTCTTCCAGAGATCCCAGATTTGAGTCTCAGCACACATGTGGTAGCACAAGAGTCTGTAACTCCATATCCAGGGTATCTAATGCCCTCTTCTGGCCCCCACAGGCACCAGCTCACATGTGGTACACAGATATATATGCAGGCAAAACATCCATAGACATAAAATAAAATAAAAAATAAATCTTAAAAAACAGGTATACTTTTAAAGACTCCAGGTTGTGTCAAGTTGACAATAAAGACAGACCCACACAGTAGAAGAAAAAAATTCCAGAAAAGTAGGCTCTGCTGTAAGGAGGATAAGGTTTGGCAGATGGGAGACAAAGAAGGGCCAGCAGGGAACAAGACAGGCTGAGGTAAGACAAGTCAAGAACAAAGCCTGGTGCAGAGGCACCGCAGAGAGGGGGCCTCACTGAAGACTTCACATGGACCAGTGTGGGATGTGTCTCGCAGGTGACTTTCAGGGCTGGCTGCATTCTGACAAAGGTTGGACAAGAAGAACTCCACCAGGGTTGTGGGGGGAGGGTTGAAGACACATGAACAAGCATGAAGTTGTGCAGCAGTGGATGCTGGGTAGTACAGAGGCAACACGGAAAATACACCATGAATCTAGCAAGTCAGACTCAAGAAACCAGAGCACAAGCTTGGGCTAACCACCTTGGAGGGCAAGTGAGCACTGGCAGGCAACGTCCAAAGAGTTCTGACACATGAGCTCGGATCTTATGTCTCTAGAAACTCAGCCTGGACCAGTGGTTCTCAACCTTCTTAATGCTGAGACCCTTTAATACAGTTCCTCATGTTGTGATGACCCCCAGCCATAAAAATTGTTTTTATTACTACCTCGTGACTTTAATTTTGCTGCTGTTATGAATCATAATGTAAATATCTGTGTTTTCCAATGGTCTTAGGTGACCCTGTGAAAGGGTCATTGAACTCCCAAAGGGATTGTTGTGCAACCCATAGGTTGAGAACCACTGGCCTAGAGGAACTGAGTTCTATGTTCAGAGTCCTGGGGCATTAGGACCATCAAGGTCACACACTTGATTTCTTCTTTCTAAATACTGACCCCAAAATGTCATGTCCACCTGGACCCTCAATACATGAGCTTACTTAGTGTCATTACAGATTTAATTAGAAAAGTTGAAGGCATGCTAGAGCAGGGGCCCTAAGTCCACTAAGAGTGTCCTTATGAGAGACAAAACTAGACATACAAAGAAGGCCAATTATATAGTATAAAGGGCAGGCAGAGATAGTCATTAGAGTGACACAGCTCTCAGCCAAGGGACACCAAAGACTGAGGAGTTGCCACTAGCCAAGAAGGGTCCTCTAGTGCTGTGGCCCTGCCGGGCCTCGGGCCTCGTCTTCATGCACTAAGCTTTCAGAGCAGAGAGTAAGCCCTCGTTGTAATCTACCTGATGTAGGAAGAAGTGCTTTGTTAGGCAGCACCAGAGAACTAATACACCTGTTTTCAAAATACCAAAAGCATTGCACCCGCAATCTGAGTCTGAGTCTGGGGGAAATGGCTGTGAGCACCACCTGAGAACGTGGGTCAGACCATTTCTGACCCCAAACAAACACTCCCCCCAGAAAAGTAGCTTCCTCCTATAAGTCCCCAAACCTGTGCATGAAAGACACAGAACACACCATCTCACTTCCTCTCCATGTCTTGTTCCAATAGAAGCAATGCCTTCAGAAAAATCCCAAGCTTTGGGGTCCTGTTAGAGCAGGGAGTGCCAACATTTGGAAGGCAAGCAGGCTACGGAAGCGTTTTGATTGGCTGGGATACAGAGCGCCCAACCAATGAGTGCAGCTTGAGTACTACCTAAGTCTCTTCCCTTGCTGATTCTAAGCTGCTCAGGAAAATGTCTCATGTGCTCCTGGGAAGGATGGAGCACTGGTTCTAGACTCAGACAGTTGTTTTGGGGCTCTATGAAGTACCAAGCATTTATCCCAGTCCTTGCTCAGCCATCGAGGACCATGAAGCATAATCAAAAAGTAGCTATCACTCATAACGTTGTCACTGGATAGTCTGTGCTCTGTAATGCCCAGAGCCAGCCAGCAAAGGGTCAGATCTGGAGTCCAGCACTCACCCTCTTCCTTAGTTGTCTTCGGCCTTTGCTAATGAGATTCACTTTCCCTTATGAGACGGAATAAAGAACACTTCATAGTACACCCATCAATACCAACATGGGCCGTGACCCAGCAGGCTTGGCACCAGCCCTCTGTCATCTAAGGATACCCAAACAATGTGCCCAGGAGCTAATGAGACCAAGGAAAGCACTTTAAAGCCAACACAGAGATCTCAGTCATGTCCTGACTCCACCAGTCTCATCTAGTGGGGCCCTTTGGAGAAGCAGGGTCAGCAGATGCATCTCCCCGACAGCACACACAGGACAGCTTGTTACTGTCACAGGGCAGCGGCTGCTCTTATCTTGAGCAGGGATCCCTGTGCTATGGCCTGCCAACAAGATGGGACCAGGCCAATTCCATAGCAGAGTCTAAAGGGGCAGAGCCACTTAGACTAGGCAGAGTGGGCCAATGATTAGGGATAAAATGGAACCCACCCTTCTGTCTGCTGCTCCTGTATATCTGACCCCCGACCACCAATACACCACATTCAGTCCCATGATCCTCTGATCTCTTTATACTGCCATAATAATATACATCTTAAATGTCCCCAAAGGCCTATATGTTAAAGGCTTTGTCACCAGCCTGTGGTGCTATGTGGTAGAAGCTTGAGGAGGTGTGGCCTAGTGGGAGGAAGTTACATCATTAGGAGGTGTGGCCTCGTGGGAGGAAGTTACGTCATTAGGACATGGCCTTGAAGGGCATATTGGTGGGATTTCAGCCCTTCATATTCCATCATCCCCCCACCACCTGCCCTATCTCTCTTCTTTCTCTCTTTTCCTCTAGGCAAGCAGCTGTGCTCCAGCACAGCCTCCCCACAATGACCTCATCGCAGGTCCCAAAACAGGAGAGGAACTGACCGATAACTAAAACTTACAAACTGTGAGTCAGAAGTTCCCCTCCTTTAAGCCAATCACGCCAGACACTTGAGCACAGCTAAAGAAGGCTGACTCAGCCACAATCACTGTGGTCCCTCATCTACCATTCTCTCAGACACCTCCCATATGCCCCTCATGTTACAAGCAGAGCTACCCCTAGTCCCTGTATCTTCCATCTTTATAGGTACCTACCTACCCATCACTAGCTCCCTGACCTTGAATGTACCTTTTACCTCCCCAGACTGTGACCTTTTTGTTTATAAAATAAGAAGACTAATGTTCCTGCCTCAGCGGGCTGCAGGGAGTGTGGAGAAGAGGCCTAGCCCACAGTACAGAGTACAGAAATGAGAATTCTGCTAGATTTGAGCACGGACTCCCTCTGTGTCCACACTGAGGGGCAACTCCACAGGGAGCTCGGGCTCTGTGTGAGTCACAGGGACCCTGCTGGGATTCAATATCTGTCTCACTGATTTGTGTGACTGCAGGCAAGTTTTATTAACCTTTCCAAACCTCAGTTACCTCAAATAATAAAAAAAAAGAACAATAATACCTCCATCACTTCAAATATAAAGAAAGGACAATTATAGTTCCTATCTCAGAGCCACTGCAAGGAGCAAAAGAAATGATGGGGACTAGAGAGATGGCCAGCTCAGAAATGTGCTCGCCATACTGAAGGGCTTTCCATGTGAGCGTGAGGACCACTTAAAATGTGTCCATGTGTACCCGTGACCACTCACACATGCACACATATACACATGAAAACATACAGAGATGGCTGGAAGGGGAGGGAAAGAGGAGGAGAGGGAGAGAAAAGAAGAGGAGGAAGAGAAGAGGGGAGAGAGAGAAGAGGAGGAGAGGGAGGAAGAAGGAAAAAGGAAGGAAAGAAGAAGAAGAAAAAGGAGAAGAAGGAACATATATAAAGCAAAGAGACAAAGAGTCCCAGGGCCAGTGCTCAGTAGGTAATGATGCCACTTTCTTAACTGGTTGCTGTCCCTGAGATATTTTTCCCATACTCCTGACTATGAGTCTTCATCCCTGGTCTAAGGCAAAGTCATCAGCTTGACAATCTAAGTCTAGTGAAAGCTGTCACTATGGAGAAGACACAGGTAACAACTGGAAAGAAAGCAGGTAGGTGAGAGAGACTGCAGGGTTCATTCACCCTGTCACAGCTGGGGACTACGATCAGCAGACAAACCAGCAAGGGAGACCTCGGCTGCCCTGTCCCTGGACCGACATGGAGAACATAACCTGAACACAGAACACGCTGGCATCTTCAACCCCTGTCTGGGCCAGACTAGCAGATGCAGCTAGTTCTGGGGCTGTGTGCTGTGCCTCTGATAGCTGTTCAGTCACCAGCAGACAAAGATAGCTCAGAGCCCTGCACGTCTAGGAGAGATGCCAAGGGAGCAGGACTCTGGCCCGTGTCCAGCCTGGCTGATTTGCGACTCTTTGCAGAGCCATGCTGCCTCCAGCCAACAGTCACCAGGTCAGGGAAAGCCCAAAGAGATGTATATAATGAGGATGGCTGTGTACACTGGCTCGTTAACAGAGGTGACCCTGCCACTGAGCAGCAGGAGCAGGAGGACAGCAGAGCAGCCTGTAGGACCCTGAGCCTCTCTGCCATGCAGCCAGGCTAAGGAGCCCTTCTCTGTCCAACCCCAGCACTACAGACAGAGGGAAGGCTCTGGGTAACAGCCCCCAGCCCAGATGACCCTCTGTCTAATCAAGCTCATACCAGTTCTGCTGCCTTGAGCTTTCTCCATCAGACAAAGGATCTGCTTCTCTCCTGGCTCCAGTGGGTTCTACCCTTTGTTAAGCAAGTCCCTCTCCAACAGGCCTGCAGCACCTGCCATCTGTGAAGAACTAGCCTTATTTACTCCTGGAGTGCTTGCTAAGCAGTGGCCATGCCCCAGGGCCAGTGCTAGAAGCAAGGTGGATAGGACCAACCTATAACATCTGATCATTCTGCAGTGACCTGGAGCCACAGTGACCCCTGTGGGTGGGAGCCTGCTGCTCCAGGCTTCAATCCATCAACAAAACTGACCGGAAGGCATGAAGGAGAGAGGCAATGCCCACTGGGGCCAGGATTGCAATTTGGTGATAGATTACTTTGGGCTGGTCTGAGAACCTTGGTGACAAGACCATTACTACCCTCCCCTGTTCGCAACACTGCTATCGTCCATTATCATCATTGATCTAAGCAAAGCTCTCTCTTGCTGCCATTACTCCTTTGTGGACCCATTCATTGCTTTTTATGCTACCTGCTCTTCCTGACCACCCAGCCAATCGGTGATTAGCGCTCAGGATTATCTTTCTGCTCACGCTGTCCTTGCACACCGCATGCTTGTGTGCTGTCTGCTCCTGGCTTGCTCCTCATTCCTTCCTTACTCGTACTCAGCAGCAGAGCTGTAGAGCACCACGGGAGTGTTACACTGTCTGTCCATGCCTCCGGCAAGAAAAATATTCAACATTCATCATCCATTAAAGGAATGCCACCTGAGGGATATTCCGGTAATCTCTTTGGAACTTGCGCCTGGGGATGGAGCTGTTGGTCTCTAAATCCAAGGAGAACGCCTTAGCTGCCACACAAGGTATCCAGCTGCCTTCTCCACAGTGCTGAGGGCCCTGTGTTCAAGGCTCCATCACCACAGTCCCCCAGGCCTGGAGAGACCCATCTGCTGCTTTTGTCTGCAACACTCCAGGGAAGCAGCTAGCCTTTGGGTTCTACTCTATAAATTTCCTAAGCAGACCTCAGGGACCCACCCAACAGGGAGGCTCTGGTTGCATGAACTCTCCCTGGAGGGGTGTAAGCAAATACCTACTCATCCCAGATGGGACAACAACAGACCAGGTACCATTCCACCCAGGTTCAATGTGGTGGTAAACCAATGACTTTATTGAAATTATTTACAAAACACAGGCGAGGGGAGTCACTTAAGGAGTGTGGGTGAAGCCAACACAACTTTATCCATGGAAAGTCTCACCCCAACATATGGGAGATGACTCTCCCATAGCTATATAGTTGGAGCTGTTCCCTTTTAGTTAACTTTCCAGAGACTGCAAGAGCACATTTAATTAAAGCAAAACTACACAGAGCTTGGGGAGGAGGACGTGGGAGTGGCTGAAATCTCAGGTGAGATCTCTGATGGTCTTCCAGCTCCTTCCTTTTATGAGGGGATGTCAACTGGTCCAACCTCGGGTCTCTGAGGAGTAGTCTCAACATCTTTAGCAAAACGGTGATGGTCGTTCCGCTAGGAGAAGAACATCAAGTGCTGTCTGGAGGTGTTATGTCATGGCTGCGATGCTCACTCACATTTGAGAAAAGGAAGGACAAACTAATGTCTTAAAACTTCACAGCAAAAGCAGAAACATGTGTGTAAGAGAAGTTCTTGATGTCCCCGGGCTGAGGAAGACTTAACACCAGAATGTATGGAGTTTGAGGCAAAGTGGATGACCCTGACTCTTGTTCTGAGAAGGACCACAGGGGACAGGTAGGAGAAGGTGTTTAATGTGTCCAAGACTGAGAGTGGATCGACATCCACAACACACATCACCGAAACACAGACACAGAAGAAGAGGGACAACCCTTGCATTTAGTTGCTGTGATTACTAACATTGTCAGTTTGAATCTGACATCACGTAAGAGACAAATCTCTGAGCATGCCCATGAGGGAGTTTCTAGATTGGGTTAATTGGAGTAAGAAGGTCCACCCTAAGTGTGGACACTACCATTCTACCAGTTAGGGTACACAGCTGAGTGAGGAAGCAAA
Source organism: Mus musculus (assembly GCF_000001635.26). Taxonomy (NCBI): domain Eukaryota; kingdom Metazoa; phylum Chordata; class Mammalia; order Rodentia; family Muridae; genus Mus; species Mus musculus. The sequence continues at coordinate 181,391,629 of NC_000067.6, read as the reverse complement.
CGGAGCACCATCTAATGCTCCTCTCTCTCTCTCTCTCTCTCTCTCTCTCTCTCTCTCTCTCTCTCTCTCTCTCTCTCTCTTTCTTTCTTTCTCTCTCTCTCTGCTTCCTGACTGTGAGTGCACATGACAGCCACCTCAAGCCATTGCTTCCTTGACAGACTGCAGTCAGTGAGCCAAGACAAGCTGTCCTTTCCTTAGGCTGCATTTATTGGACATCTTATCACATAACAAGACAAGTGGTGAATGCAAATGTCTGTGACACTAGAAAGCACACTTCTGCATGTATCTATGGGGACTTTCCAGAGATTAACTAAGACCCCTCATGAGTATGGGTGGCACCATCCCCTAGGCTGGAATCCAGAAAGTGCTGCATCCAGCCACCATGATGTAAGCCACTCTGCTACATCACAGCCTCCTGGTCACAATGGACCAGACCCTCTAAAGCTATGAACAGCAAAATCCTTCCTGCTCAAGGTATTTGTTGCAAGAGAAAGGCAAAAGGATGACAACAGCTTCCTCACTCTTTCCAAACAGAATCCATCACTACACAGTCCCCAAGTACTCCTCTGCGTGGAACCATTTCCTACTGGGACCTTAACTGACACCTAAGCCCATAAGAGACTAAAACCTGGGCTCAAGTTACCTTCCCCAAATAGAGATGGTTGGTGGATCTAGCTTGGCCTAGAAAACTTCCAAATAAACGCTTTTTGTTGCAATGTGGTCATTTGGCAGAGGCATTAACAAAAAATAAATCTCAGCAATGCACCTGCAGAATGTCTGGGTTTGAACAACACTGCTTCCTAATGAATTCCACAGAATGAATTATCTGCTGAGTGTTCCCACTATAGGAAGTGGCCTACTGTGCCATATAGAGTTACTGAACTTAACCAATTAAATTTTGCAGGATGTTGGCTGATTCTTGTCTCAGAACCAGGTTTCACACAGAGTCTAAAAATAAGTGTCTCCTGAGGCCCCTCTTGATTTAAGATGGGAAGGAAGGAGCCCTGTATGGTCAGCATATAGAAGATCCTGCTTATTCAAATTAGACAAAACCAAAATAAACTCTCTAGTGAAGAAGTGTAAGCGAGCATCATCGAAAAGACACTTGGAATCCGTAAGCTTGGATTTCAAAGGCAACGCCATTGCCTCCCTTTGTTCAAGCAGCACAGCCGACCTACTCAGACACCAGGCTGGCTCTAGGAGGAATGTTAGGGAGCAGCAATGAGTGAGCCAGGTCCTGAGCATCCATTGCTGAGAATTTCCACAGCTTATTGGATTCATAGAACAAAAATTTGCAAAACTAGGAGGACACGTGCTTCCTTAACAGGTCTGTTTATGGAAGAATGTGTAAAGGTGATCCATAAATATAGAGAAATGGACTGGGGAGATGTCTCAGGCAGCGAAGTACGTGATATACAGGCATGGGAACTGAGTTCGAGCCCCAGGAACTTACATAAATGCCAGGCATGGTGGCAAATGCTTGTTAACCCAATGCTGAAGAGGCAGATTCAGGAACTGCAGGGGTTTGTGGGACAGCCAGCCTAGCCTAAGCAATGGAAGCCAGCTCCTTGGGAGAGACCCAGGCTCAAAAAGCTACATGGGCAGATCCTGAGGAATGACACCCAAGGTTGACCCCTAGCAGGTGTACACACATTCACATATAAGAACTTCCAAATAAACACACACTAAATATGTGTATGCGTGTACACATGTGTATGTTTAAGATTTATTAGAGGAATACAGACATTTCAGGCGAGTCCAATTTTTGCCTCATTCCCACAGTCTTGGCCTTCTCAATATCCATGTAACAGGACTGTCGGGACAAACTCACATCCACAGTGCCTTAGGCACATTAGAGAAGAGAATGCTGGACCTGCTGGGCCAACCTTCATGTGATATTCCAAGGCCCCTGATCTTGGTTGGCATCCTCAGAAGACTCTGGGCATGAAGAGCAAGCTACTACACAGTATAAGGCTTTTTTGCTGAAACCAGAGCCTACCTGCCAGGGCCAAGCTCTACTCAGTGCCTGCCTACCTCTCCTGCACAAGCCTGGCCAAGCTTCTCCTTGCCCCTCCTCCATCTTTCCTACATGAGCTGGCTGGTACCCATCAAGTTACAAAGGGACTAAATACCTGGATCAGGGCAACCATGCTCTCTTGATAGCACTTCCCTCTGCTGTGTCTGCTTCACTCTCGTCAGACCTGTTAGACTGGGTGCAGAGAGCACCCAGGCAATGGCCAAGGATTTCCCATCAACGCCTTCCCCCTGGTTGATCTGAGTCCAGCATCAACATCTTCCACTCCTCCCACCCCCATCTGTCAGAACAACACCCAGAGAAGGATCTGAGAGAGGCCACAGGCCAGTTAGTTATCTGCTACCTCACAAAACCCAGAAGTCACAGGTCAGATTTGCAAGCCAATTCTTGCTTTGCAAAAATATTCAATAATATATGATAACCCTGTTGATAGGCTAAGGAATGCAAACAAGCTGGCATTGAGACCTAGCACACAGGAAAAGAGAGTTTATTATCGGAAGTCCCTCTTGGGGAAGCAGAAAAGAGAAACCTCTCTGTGTTGATGAAAGGGGGCGGGGGCGGTGTGATTGAACCAACAGAAAGCAATCCAATAATGCTTGTTGTTAGTGGGAGAAGCATGACCTTCATGCAGTGATTCCCGGTTGAGCGTCTGCCCCATTGGAATAAGAGCGATGCTGGGTAAGGATGTTATGTCCAAGCACTTTCTGAGATAGAAAAAGAGCAAAAATGTCCATCAATCAGTGTGCACATGGTTTGTAAAACTCCGCCGAGCCTTAGCTACTGGGGACCCTCTGAGTGAACCACACGGTGTGGGAGATCGATGCAAAAGCAAGAGGAATTTATTGTTCCAGCATGTTGGGGTCATCCCACACCCAAAGGAGAGGCAGCGACCCCGGGTGGCCTGTTCGGCAAGTTTTTATACAGTTTCGAGGGGAAGAATAGAGCATCAGCAACCAGGCACGATATGATTGGCAGAAGAGTGTGACTTTTAAACTGATTGGTCCTTAGGGAATGAGGTAGCAAATGCTTCCTTTATCTGCGGGTGGCCAACAGTCCATCCCCCCTGTGGTCTTTCTGAGGAATGTAAAGAGCCTTTCTCTTCTGGAGGGGAGAGGAGCCTTCGTGCTTCTGGACCTCTATCCTCCAGGAGGGGAGGGGTGGAATTTTCCAAAGGTGCTGAGCTGACCCCTTCAGCTGAAGAAGAAGTAATGGTCCTAACTATGGAGTAGTATACAGTTCCAATTCAGATTTATTCCATTAAGTGAGCTATGATTCTGTGGGGAAAGCAGGGTGTGGAGACACAGCTACAAGGCATGTATGTTTGTATATGATGCCTGAGCTTCAGAAGTATGTGACTGGTCATGCCTGCCCTGAGCATGGGAGAGGCACTGGTCAGAGGGAGAGGCAGGTGCCAGGACTGGGGGACATGGATAAATAACAAAACCACGAAAGTGGCTTTAAAGTGGTGCTTGAAAATAAGTGACACGGTATGATTCCTTCTAATTACATTTGTGCATGCATGTGCATTCATAAGACCGATTGTTTGGCATGTGCACCTGGACACATACATGTGCATTCGTAAGACAGTTTTCAAAGGCATAGGATACCAGAACACTTCACAGAGGGCCGCTGGGCAGCTTCCCCTGCCAATCCTGTCCTGCCTGCAATTTTACAAAGCCAATTATTCACACAATCAAGAAAATATGCCCAAAGCTATTGTACTGTTTTTATATTCTTATTATTCCACTCATGTCTAAGCCTGTGGCCACTCCAAACTCACTACCCAACCACATTAGCCACGTCAGAACCAGCTGCCCATGGCCCTGGGTTGTTGTCCCCTCTGACCTGTTCTCTCTCTCTCTCTCTCTCTCTCTCTCTCTCTCTCTCTCTCTCTCTCTCTCTCTCTCTCCCTCCCTCCCTCCCTCCCTCCCTGTCTCCCTCCCTCATTCTCCTTCCTTTCCTTCCCCTCTCCCTCTGCCTCTGCCTCCACCTATCCTTCTTCCCTCCTCCCTTCCTCCTTCTCCTCCCTTTCATCTCCTCTATCCCTCTCCTCTTCTTCCTCTCTCCACTCTCTCTCACTCTGGCCCATCTTCTACAGAGAAAGGAGCTTCCTTCTCTGCAGAGCCACACAGAGCCTTGCAGCTTGTTCCAGAGAACACACTAAGCACTCAAGTGTGTGTGGTGTGGTGTGTGGCTGATGTATGGTGTGTGGTATATATGTATATGAGTTGTGTTTGTTGCATTTATATTATGGGAGTATGTGTATGTGTTATGTTCTATGCATGGTTTACATGTGGGTGTTGTGTGTTGTATTGTGTATTTTGTGTATATAGGTATTGTGTATGTGCATTGTGTGTATGTATCATGTGTGTTATAAGTGTATGATGTAGTCTGTATGGTATGTACATTATTATATGTACATGTACATTATTATATGTATATAGTACATGGTACATGTTATATGTGTTGTATTTATGTGTTGTTTTGTTTTGTTTTGTTTTTGAGACAGGGTTTCTCTGTGTAGCCCTGGCTATCCTGGAACTCACTCTGTAGACCAGGCTGGCCTTGAACTCAGAAATCCATCTGCCTCTGCCTCCCAAGTGCTGGGATTAGAGGCATACACCACCACTGCCCAGCGCATTTATGTATCTTGTGTGCATTATATGTATGTCGTGCTATTTTTTGTGTTTATTGTGTGTTGTGCATGTGTGTTGTACATATATGTTGTTTGGTCTGTGTATATTTTGTAACTTATGTGTGTATGTGTGTACTGTGTGTTATGGGTATATTTTGTGTTTTTTGTGTGTGTGTTGTATGTGGTACATATGTATGTGTGTTATGTGTGTTTGTTGTGTGCTATATATATGTGTGCTTTGTGTATTTTTGTTCTTGCATATGTTTATTGTGTGTTGTGTGTGGTATGTATGTATTATGTATGTTTGTTGCATGTTATGTATATATTGGGTGTTATGTGTACATTTGCTGTGTGTGTTGTGTATGTGGTGTATGTGTATGTATATGTATTTGTTGTGTGTTTTATATGTATATATGGTATGTTGTGTTGTGTGTATTTTGTTTGTGCACATGCAGTGAACACGCAGACTCCTTATTGACTCCTTTCCATTATCCAAGGATTCCAACCTGACCTTGTGCCTTGAAGTGTCAGAACTGTATCAACGCTGGGCCCCACACTCCTGTCTCCCCAGAGTCAACACCATCACCTGCTCTGGAGCAGGGCTCTGAGGAAGCTACTCTAAAGTCTGCCTTTCAGGAGTGTTGGAAAGCTCCATTCGCAAGCAAGAGTTCAGTCTTCAGACCTGTTCAGGCTGGAGCAGCCCTCCCTTCTTCTAATGCCTCCACACCTCTGCCAGCTTGGCCAACACAACAGCCCAGGACCCAGAAACCCAAACAGGGTCATGCACAGGCCATGGGGCCAAGGCTGCTGCCTTTGGAGGGAACAGAGAGAGGCTATTTGGTCCTGGTGTTCATTTCCATATTCTTTTACATAAATTTACATGTTGGCCTCCAGGGGGGCAGACTTTAAGAATTTAAAATCAAATTAGTTTGTGCAAAGTCCTGATGCTATGCACCCAGTCAGCCTTCTGCTGGTCCAAGCACCAGAAGATTCTGTGTTCCCTATAATCTGGACCCTCAGCTGGACTGTGGAACCTAAGCCTAAATCACACAGGTTCTGAACATATAAACCGATGGATCCCATGGTCGGCTCCTTACATGGTGACATTAATGGGACACTGTGAAAGGTTATGTTTTGGCCCCATGGAGGAATGGAGGAAGTAGGTTACCGAGGAAGTGACCTGAGGCCTTGTACCTTGCCCTGAACTCTACATGCCTTCTCTCCTCTCTCCCTCTCTCTCTCTCTCTCTCTCTCTCTCTCTCTCTCTCTCTCTCTCTCTCTCTCTCTCTCCCTCTCTCTCTCTCTCACCTGCCTTTCTCCCTCTCTTCCTCTCTCCCCCCTCACTCTCCTCTCCCCCCTTCCCCTCCTCTCCCTCCCTTCACTCCTCTCTCTCACCCCTCCCCCTCCCACCTCCTCTCTCCCTCCCCTCCCACCCCTCTGTCTCCCTCTCTCTCTCTCTCCCTTCACCACCTCCTCTCTCTCCCCCTCCCCCTCCTCCTCTCACCCCTCTCCCTCCCCCTCTCATCCCTCTCTCTCTCCCTCCCCTCCTCTTCCCCCTCCCTCTCTGCTTCCCGCCTGCTAACAAGTGGAGAAGCTCCTCCACCACAAATTTCTGCCCCATGATCCTCTACCATACACAAGGAGCTAAGCAACCATGGACTGAACACGCTGAAAATGGGTAAAGTCCTTCAAGTTGTTCTCAGGCACTTAGGTCTTAGTGATACAAAACTAACCAGTACACTCTGCACGGTACCAGCATCCCCAGCCACACAGCCAGACTCTTCCTAGTTACCTGGCCACTGGAAGCTGTTCCCCAGCCTGGGAGGTGAGCAGAGGTGTGGGCACTGTGGCCACGTGCCTGGTGGGGGGCTAGTCACGTGTAAGACCCTCGGGTTACATACACAGTGCTGCTTTGGCTACTGAGCCTGGCACACACTCTGCCCAAACAAGATTTCTGCCATAGATAACTGTGCCTAAGATCTGCCAGACAGGGAGAGCAAAATCGCTCCTGCTACCTCAGACAGCCAAGATACTTTTGTTATTTTGTTTCCTTTTGAGGGTTGCCATTTTGTTTCATTTTGAAGGTTTTCCCTCTGTTATTGTACTCATTTGTTATTTTGTTTCCTTTTGAGGGTTTTTCCTCTGCTGTTTGTACCCATTTCACTTACCTTACTCTGCAATGAGTTTCCTAAGGGCATTATCTACATGAATAGGATGTACTCCAGGCAAATTTCTGAGGTCCTTTAGGCACAGTCCCATGAGTTGCCAGCCCACTGGGCTCTTGAGACTTGGAAGAATTCTTTTGAACTTAGATTTGCAATAGGATGGGCATGAAAGTGAAGAGCTGGCTGGAGTCAAAGGAGGAAGTGCAGTCTACAAACCCTGCTGGGACAGTCACCATAAGATCTGTGCTGGGCTAGAGAGTTCTCTAGCAAAACCCACATCTTCAACCCACAGAGGAGGACCTCACTCAGGGGGGGATTTCTGTGGGCACACCCCCCCCATGTCTAAATAAAGTCAGGTAGACCTTCAGCAACATTTCAAAGCTTCCCACCTCAGAGGTCAGAGTCAATTAACCACTGGCTCCATCACATACCCAGTGAACTACACTTTGTGCTAGAAAATTGGGATACACTATAGTATTTGTTTCCCTGCTGCTGTAATCAATCACTGTGAATTTAGTGTCTGAAAGCAACACAGACTGATCCTGCAGGTCCAGATGCCAGAAGTCCAAAATGGGTATGTTCTTTTGAGGGGCTTCAGAAGAAAGCCCGTTTCCTTGTCCTTTGGAGATCTTAGGGGCTGCCTGTTTCCCTTGACTTGTGGTCCTCAACAAACAACCTTGTTGCTGTAACCTCTGCTTCAGGTATTATGTCACCTCAGCCACTCCTGGGTTCTCCTTCCACCACTGCAGACTCCTGGGATTATAGTAGCACCATCCAGGAGCCCAGGATTGTTTTCCATCTTAACCTCAAGACACTCACATCTTTCAAGTCTGTCTTATCATTTGTGTATGGTAAGATACTCTCCAGTTGCAGAATTAGGAGGAGGACACCTTGGGATGAGGCACTATTAGCCTTTTACAGATGGTGAGCCTCACAAATATGGGACCACTAGCTGTGGACTGGCTGCAGATGCCAAGGAATTGGAAAGAAAAGAAGCACTAGCTGTAAGGAGAAGCAGTCATTCACAATCCAGGGTAGATCAAAACTTCTACCCCTCTCCTCTCTCTCTGCATGTAGAGTTCACTGGAATTTGTGCTTGTGGGACTTGCAACCCTTCTTTCCTCCCCAACCAGGAAGAACAGTTCCTGACTGCCCTGCAGAACCTGGAAGGCCTTGCTTACTTACTGACAGTACAGCCATACACTAGAATATAAATATGCCCTTGCAAGGGTCCCTCCATCTAGAGTCTTCCAAGGCTATGGCCAGTGATTGTACTCCACACTTCTAACCTCAACGCCATCTCAGCATGCAAGCTTCTCTCTGAGCCCTGCTGGTGCTCTGGATGCCTAACTGGTATCTGTGTGTCGGAGACCCTGGCACCAAGCAGCCCTGTGATAAGAAGGATTCACGAGCGGTGCTCCCTTGGCCCCCTGCTCCTCCCTTTGGTGAACTCATCCCTTCCCATGGGCTCACGGCTACCTCTAGCGGATGAGTTCTCAGTAAGCCCCACTAGCTCTCTTCTAACTCAATGCCGATTCATGGCCTCCTCCCCCATCCCAGCGGAGGCTCAAACTCAAACATCCAGAGTAGAACACACACATCAACAGACCTCTAAGACCATGGCCCCGCCTGCCAGTACCCAAAGCCCCATTAGCTGTAACCTGTGTCTCACCTCCATGCTGCTGACCTGTGAAGCCACACGGTCCACCCAGCCCTGAGTTTGCAATTTATTACACAAGCATGGGCCGCCAGCAGACATTCTGGCATACCTGGGATGTGTCCTCCTCTCCCTAGCACCTCATTTGCTCCCAATCTGTTCCTCCTTTTATCTCTGTGCCACCCAGATGCTAATCTCCCTCTCCTCTGCCCCACTCCTCTCTGGCCCTGTGAGTAAGGTTAAGCACAGCTATGCAAGTCTGTGCACTCGCTCTCTCCTCAGGGCTCAGGCCCAGTTCATAGTTTCCGTTTGAAAAGGTCAGTGCAGGACCTTTCTGAAAAATCCCACCAGACCCTTCTCCTCTGGAAGGGGAAAGCTAATTAACATTCCGCGGGAGGACCAGACCTGCAGGTGGGGGAGGTCTAGACCAGGTAAACACATTCCGCACAACAGACCCTGCCACCTCATTCCCCAAAGACCAATCAATTTAAAAGTCACACTGTTCTGCCAATCGCATTGTGCCTAATGGCTGCTGCTCTGAAAAAAACTGTATAAAGACTGACCAAATGGACTGGGGTGGGGGTAGGGGTCCCCATCTCTCCTTCAGGTGGCCCCAATACATTGGGACAATACATTCATCTTGCTTTTTGCATCAATTCCCAGCTCCGTGTGGTTCACTCAGGTAAGCTAAGGCTCAACTTGTTGCAATCTCTGGTCTTGGGCAAGAATTTCCTGCCACGGTCTGGGACACAAAAACCCTGGTCCCTACCAGCAACTGCTTTCTCAGTGTTCACCTGCTCCTAAGTCCCCACCCAGATCCAAGCAGGAGGCTAGTCAGGTACTCAGCACATCTTCACACTTCCCAAAGCTCATACTCCACAGACAAGCCTAAAGGTCCTGATGGGCTGGGCTAGCCATGTTTCTCCTCACTTTAGTGTGTTAAAATGCACACATGAATGTGACATTTGTAATGTCCCCAATCAAACATGTCCTTGGGACTGGAGATGCAGCTCGGTAGTAGAGTGCCTGTCTCCTCATCAATAACAAAAGTGAATCTGCACTGCTGGCCCCTGCTATCTTATGTTCAAGTAGCATCTTATACCATAGGATTCCTGAAGATTTGACTTTTATCTTTTTGATATGCCTGCGGTCTCCAATACAGTGGCTAACTAATGGGTGCCCAGTAAATATAAATGCAATTAAACACGACTTGTTTTCCTGAAAGAGCCACCTACTGCAGGGTGAGAAGTATCCTGCACATTGCCAAGGGCGAGAGATTATTTGGTTTATGAATTAAACATGATCCACGCTTCCGTTCTCTTTCTCCCTGTTGCTTCCTGCCCTTTGGCCATTCTAGTCCTGATTCACTCCTTCAGGGAGAGAAGGCTATAGAAAGAACTGTCTACAGCATAGACTCCTCCACTGGGGCAGGGAAACATGGTGTGGGAGTGGGGAGAGCGCCTGGATTTGGGACATGCTTGTCTTTAGATTTCTAGGCTACGACAGATGGAAGTATGCTCTAGCCACAGTGAGAGCCGTGCCTGCCACCACGCACGCCTTCCAGCCTGTGCCTGCTTCACACATTGTACTCCATTTGAGCTAGGATCCGGGTGAGTTTCAAGGCCCATCTGTTAGATACTAGGCCCTAGTCGATGGTGTGTTGGAAGGTGCTAGAACCTTTAGGAAGGGTCTAGAGGCCAGGTTGCAGCCTATTCTAACTGACTGCAAATTACATAGAACAGCAGCTTAGGGGACAAGCCTGGCTGGACCGACTCTGGCCCACTCTATGCAGATGCTGAAGTTGATCCTCTCTACATTTTGTTTACGGGAGGAGACAGCCATCCTCTGTCCATAAGATAAGCCGTGAGACACAGACACAAATTATTTACATAGTAGGAGTCTTAACAGTAAATCAGGATAATGTGAGCATATTTAAGCTATATTAGGAGAGTTTGACTCATGAACTTATCAAACACACCAGACCAAGGAAAGATGCAATGCCCTTGCTTGAACAAGGTATAAGAAGGAACACCTCACACTAGGGCAGCAGTGGCCAATCTGTCAGCAGACCTGGCCATTCTGCAACCCATACTTAAATATCATCATGGGCAGGGTAATAAATGGCCTGAGAATACTTACTATTGGAGTAAGAGAACATGTGACCACCACTAGTCATGGCTACTAAGTGGTAGTGGTAGTACTTTGTGAGTTAAAAAAGAAACTAGTATGGCTTGTGAGTTCATTTTTATTCCATAAGGCATCCCCCCTACCCCCCATCCTCCCCTACTTCCCCCCTCCTCTTCACAGCTCACTCACAACTGTGGGCTTAGTGGAAGGAAGTTAGGTCTTTGGAGACGTAGGGATATTGAGGCCCCAGTCACTTCCTGTGTCCTCCTTTGCTTCCGGTTCCAGGAGGCACACAGGCCTCCTCCACCACAAGCTCCCACCGTAATGTTCTCTGCTGCCTCATGCCAAAAGGCATGAAGACCAAGTGACATCAGACTCAAAGCTCTGAAACCATAACCTGAAACAAATGCTCCCCCCCCCCCCACCATTGAGCCGAATGTCCTGGATACTCTGTCACCGTGAAGGAGAGCCAGCTATTGCCTACCCTTAAGCTGGAACAGGACCTAAGTCTCATCAGCATCCGCACACTGAGGAACACCGAGAACACACCATCCATACTATGGGAACAACATGGCCCTGGACGGAGCAGCAGGAAATGTTCGGAAATGTTTGGCAGTTTGGGCTCTGCATCTGTCACAGCAGTGACATGTGTCACAGCAGACTCTGTAGCAGGACACAATCCAGCACAGTACTGGACAAAAGAGCCACCTCTCTGTCACCTCTTTTTCGATTGGCCTTCTAGAACGGGGCTACCCACCTTGGGAGCCTGAGAACCCCTTACAACACTGAGAAATGACCAGATGCCAAGTAAAACTCAAAGAAACAGCCCAAGAGGAAGCAGGGGGTGGGGGGCAGGGGAAAGATGGAGGGGGAAAGAAAATGGATGCAAGTTTATACTGCATACATTCGCTCCCCAACCTCACAGCTACCTGCCAAGATCACACATGTATGGCCTCCATCAGCCACACAGACCACAGCCACTGTTCACACAGGGTGCGGTGGAAGCACAGAAGCCACCCACCCACCCCCACCCCGCTCAGATACGGTGCTACCTCATCTACTCTTTAAGTCAGTTTTCAGACTCTACCTTGCTTGGCCTCCTCAGCTCCTCTGGAGACCCATGAACTCGAAGGTGTCCCTGTCATTGTGCAAAACCTCAGCCCTCTAGTGGCAAGGGATGGGCATTACAGTGTGGTAGCGGAGAACCGGCCAGATAAAGGGCCCATCACTTACAGCAGCCTTGAAAAACTCAGATGAACGAGGGTAAAGCTGGGTGGGCGTCCTGGCATGTGCTTTTCCTGAACAGAAAGGCCCCTCACACACCATCTAGCACTTACCCCACTCTCTGGCACTCTATAGTCCATCTCCATAGCGACCGCCGTAAGTGCTAAATCACCCACCAGAGACACTTAACGTCTCCTTCAACCCTGAGAAGCTAAACATGCATTAAATGAACCTGCTTCGTGGACCTTTCAGCCTCACTTAGCCTGGACCACGATTCAGACACCCCAGTAACTTCACCAGAGCAGCAGTAAAGAGAGGCTGGTCTTCACCACAGCAAGCTCTCACCCACTGAACCACCCTATCTACCCTACCCACCAGGTCACGCCAGCCGAGCTAGCTGGCCTTCCGGGTCCACACAGGACCAGTGTTGTTCTAGTTCAGTTCTCTTAAGTATAAGCATCTTCCACAGTACTACACTTCACTGAGGACTTGGGGAGCTCCCAACTCTGATGTCATCGGTTCACAGTGGTCCACCTCTTCCTTCTGTCTCTCCCATCAGATGGTGGGGCTTTCTGCTCCAAAATGGCAGACCAGTTATCACAACCAACGTTGGTTGGTTTGTTTGTTTGTTTGTTTGTTTGTTTGTTTTTATTCCTCCTGCCATACAAGCGACTCTGATATCTGGAGTTCAACCTAATAGATCCTGGAAAACATCCTGTGGATTCTATCCCCACAGAAGGCAGGAAGCCTAGCAGAGTAAGGCAGGACCGTGGTTGGGGCTGTGCTCTGGTTCATTGCCAGGCCTAGGGCCTGGTTCTGCCACTCCCTGTCTGTGCTTCCCTTTTCTCATCTGGAAGGTGGGCATAATGCTGGGATTGGCATTGATAGAACAGGGTAAGATTCAGTGAATTGTGCCCCCCCCCCCCGCTAGAACAGGGCTTGCTAGAGTCAGCGATCCATTGATATGAGCCGTCACTGTGGGGGGTGTCGGTCCTTCATACCTCCAAAAGGAGCACCAGTGTGAGTGGGACAATATTAGCTAGCAACTCTCTCTACAACAAGGCTGTGCCTACCCAGCCCTTCTAAACCAGAGATCCAAGGCTGGACCGATAATCCCATCGTTGCAATTATTTCTTGGTCATTGCCGTAGGCACTGAAGTGAGCAAATGCATGGAGCCTTAAGATACAGAAGAAGGAAACTTCAGCTCTTGCCAGGTTCACAAAAATAACCCAAGTGTCTGTCGCTTATCCATCATCATCCAGGATGAGAGGACAGAGAAGATGGAAGGAGGAGTGGAAGTCTCATTCTTGTTCTATGTGATACACAGGGACGCAGATGTCACATCTTCATCTTTGACAAGTCAAGGAGCACACCCAGAAGCCAGAGCCAGTCCTCCCCCTCCCCCCTCCCCCTCTTCTTCTTCTTCTTCTTCTTCTTCTTCTTCTTCTTCTTCTTCTCCTTCTCCTTCTCCTTCTCCTTCTCCCTCTCCCTCTCCCTCTCCCTCTCCCTCTCCCTCTCTCCCCTCCCCCTCCCCTTCCCCTTCCCCCTCCTTCTTCTTCTTCTTCTTCTTTTATAAAAATATTTATTCTGGGTGATTATAATATAGATCTAACTTAATAATTTTAATTTTTTCTTTTCTTTTAATTGGATCTTTTCTTTACTTACATTTCATATGTTAGCCCCTTTCCCGGTTCCCCCGCCCCTCCCTCTGTCCCAGAAACGCCCATCCCATCCTCCCTTCCCCTGAGAAGCCAATCTTCTAATGGACAACCAGTTTCTTCTGCTATCAGCTGCCAGTGGGAGAGTGGGTGTCTGGGCAGTTGAGAGGATTCAGGATTGCGGCTTTCATACCTGTCCAGTGACAAGAGATGCTAAGGATGGAGAGCGTGAAGAAAGGATGTGTGTTGGGGAAGGGCAGAGAGGGAGGAGGAAGAGTGAGCTGTGTCTCTCTGGAGAAAGGCTACTCAACATGGTTCCTGGGCTGTGCCCGAGCTGTGTGAACAGAGTCCCTGCCTGTGGGATTCGTGTGCTCAGCAGTATCACGACACTGGTAATGACAGCGATGGTTGGTCCTAGCTTCCTTCAGAGCCTGGGCAGGACCAGGTAGGAAGGAAGGTGCAGGAAGACCTGATTCTCCACCAGAAGTGCTCTATGAACATTCCCAGAACCTTGTACTACAGTGCAGAGGACAGGGGAGCAGAGATTTCTGGGCCAGCAGAAAGTCCAGAGGGCCCAGTCAGGAGGATGGTGAAGGGCTCCCCGCTCTGTCAGGCACAGGCAGGTCTAGTTGCTACTGCAGGGAAATAACGAGTGAGCCCAGAGGTGTACATTTCACCAGACTCCTATGCTGGGCTCCTGCAGTGGGACCAGACCTATTGCCATCTAACAGGTGCAGTGTCTGGGAGGCTCAACCCAGGCACCTTCCCCTTTCTTCTCTGTAACAACCCCTACCTCTCCTCCACACACTGCCTGGAAGACCACCCACAGCATCTTCACATGCCAGTTACACAGAAGCAAGCCTTGGCGTCCTAAAGCTTCAGTGTTTGTGAAGCAAATAGAGTATATATAATGTTTAAAAGAAAGAAAGAAAGAAAGAAAGAAAGAAAGAAAGAAAGAAAGAAAGAAAGAAAGAAAGAAAGAAAGGGAAAGGAAAGGAAAGGAAAGGAAAGGAAAGGAAAGAAAAGAAAAGAAAAGAAAAGAAAAGAAAAGAAAAGAAAAGAAAAGAAAAGAAAAGAACCTCATCTTTGCTGAATGTCAGTTCTTCCCCTGATGAAGTGTAAGCGCCGTCATCCTTGCTCCTGATCAAGTGCTCCTTCCCCCTCACCTTCAGAACTAATGCTTAGGAAAGAATTACTAGCTGCATCCAGCCAGTGGGGACAGCTCCTGATCCATATCATCCAACCACTCAGCGGCAGAGATACACACAGTGCAGTCTTGGCAGATGGTGGCGAAGTTCCCCCTGCACCACCCAGCATCTTGTGCCTGAGTCCAGCCCTGATTCCTGCCACCGGGTCTCAAGATAGTGGGGTGCCCGAGAGCCAGCGAAGGGGTGTTCACTTCCATGGTTCTTCCTCCCTGCCCACTCTGGGCACAGCACTAATGAGCAGAGAATAGCTAGAGAAGCAAGTGGGGGTGCTGAGGGGTAAATAAATTATTCAGTGATCACGGGATCCGGAGAGACACAAAGAGTCTAGGAAGCTCTGAGTCACCCTGGAAAGCATGTGGCTTCTCCTGACACCAACATCCTTTGCAAAGAAGGGGCTTTTCTAAGCAGCCCTCCTTAAGCCAGAGCGCTGAAGCGCTGTCTTCTAGAAGAGGAAAGCAAGGTCTAGGCAAGTGCAGGAAGCCGGGCAGGGAGCACACAACAAGCCTAGGGCGCCCTTACACACTTACACACTGAAGTGCAGCAAGAGAGAAGGGAAGGTCCCAAGACAGCTACCGGATGTTGCTGTGGATGGAAGATAGGGGATCCCACACAGGCCTGCATCCCATCATCATCATGAAGAAGGCTTGAGTGTAGCCAATGGGGTAGCAGCTCCTAAGTTCCCAAGAAACAGCATTGAAAGCTAGCAGCCTTCCTGGAGCCCTTGGGTCCCTGCCTTCCTGCTGGGGAAGGGATAGGAGGAGCTACACAGGAGTCTCCATTCACCATTCACCATTCACTGTCAGCCAGGGAGTCCATTTCCCAGGCAACACAGGAGGGTTCCCTGCCTATGGAGGGAGGTACACAGCACCTTAGGTAAACCCCAAGTCAAACAGAAATCCTGGGTGTATGTGGCAGAATCATCTGGAACTTCCCAGAAGAGGGAAAGTGGAAGCGGGGACTCTTTGGGAGGGCTAGGTGTGAGAGCCGGCTGAGAGGAAGAGGAGTGACATGATGTGGGGTCTTAGAAGGTGAATGACAGAACACCCCTCATTGAGACATGATACCAGATTGATGGGCAGCACCACTGCTTCCAGAGGCTTCCTAGGTGGCACCTGTCCAGTGGAGCCCTGAACCCACGGAAGCCTCTGGAAGACAAGGCCAGGGGTGGGAAAGGAGGGACAGCAAGCCGCTACCCCTGCAACCTCTTCCTTACAGGGCAGGAAAATGAGACCCAGGAAGATGCCGAAGACAGGAAGAGACAAAAAAGATAAACCAGGGGCCACAGCCTGAGCCTAAGCCTGCCTGTCCTCCAGGCCTGAGAATCTCTGACCACTCTTAACTCTCCACCAGAATCCTGTGCCCACACTCCAAAGTGTCTCAGGGGCCGTGTATCAATCACCTAGACAGATGGCTAAGAGCCCCAAAAGGCTGCTTTGACCCTCAGAAGTGTGGAGTCTAAACTGCAGGATAGCCTTGCCCACGCCTTCCCAGGGACATGCAGTGTTTCCGAATCTCACAACTCGAGCCTTTTGTCCCCTGTATTGTTAGATGGGGAGCAATCAAGGGGGTTTCTGTCCTGGAGACTATAAACAGGAAACACTACTGCTTAATTTCTACTTCTTCCTTACCCCATCTGAGAAGCAAATGTGGCTCTGCAGGCAAGAGTGGCAGATGCCACTGGCAAAGTGGGGATAGCTGGAGGGACACAGAGGGCAGATGCTGGAATGGCAGAGAGGAGGAAGGAGCCTGAGAGACTGCCAGCATCACATTGCTCTGTCCCTATTGGCTGAGACGGTGGTGGTGGTAAGCAGACAATTCACGCAATAAGACCTCAGTCACCACTTGGGGACACCCAGTCATAACCTGGCCTGGCCTTGTGGCCTACAAGACTGTACAGAAGCAATAACACCACCGAAGGGAGAAAGGGCATGGCTCCCACAGTGGCTTATAGTGACCGGATAACCCACTCCTGTAAATACATGGCCTTCACACCTTACACAAAGACTGTCAAAGCAGAGGAGGAGGAGGAGGTGATAACCAACTCAGCATGGAGAACAGAGGCGAGCGAGCAGCTTGTCTTGCTTGATAATTAAAGAAATGGCAAGCCAGGGAGGGGCTGTTTGTTGGGAGTGGCTCTGAGCTAGGCTCCCGGGTGCAGTATAACTCTGGGTTAGGGTTTGTGATCATATGCCTGCCTCTCAGATGGAAGCCTGCTCCTACGGGGAGAGGATCATCTCCTAGGGATGGATACTAAGTAAGTGCCTACGTAGATAGACAGGTAAAGATAAATGGATGATAGATGACAGAAAGATGGGTGGATGATAAGTAGGTGATATAAAGTAGGATAGACTTGTTAATAGACTGATTGGTAGATCAAGAGAATGATAGATAGGGCTGGAGAGTTGGGTCAGCAGTTAAGAGCACTGACTCTTCCGAAGGTCCTGAGTTCAAATCCCAGCAACCACATGGTGGCTCACAACCATTCGTAATGAGATCTGATGCCTTCTGGGGTGTCTGAAGTCAGCTACAGTGTACTTACATATAATAAATAAATAAATCTTTTTTAAAAAAAGAGAGAGATGATAGATAATATATACATAAAATAGTCAAGACCCCCCCCAATAATTTCCTCAGGACTGTGTGATATTTAAAATATGGGGATTAGCTTAATATTAATTATATAATTCTCTGTGTCTGTGCATGTGCATGTGTGTATGCATGCACGTGTGTGCGTGCATTTGTGGGTGTGTGTCTAGACTAGAGATCCATGTTGAGTGTCCTTTACCACTCTCCACCCTGTTCTGAGACAGGGTCTCTCACGGAAGCTGGGGCTCACCAGCAAGACTGGTAGACTGGCTTCCCAGTGATCTTTAAGCTCCATCCGTGTCTTCTTCCCATCGCTGAGATTACAGATGTGGACTTTTGCATGGATTCTGAGGATCTGAGCTCAGTTCCTAATGTTTATATGGCAAGCTCTGTACCCACAGAGCCATCTCTCCAGCCCCTCTTGCTACTTTGATTTCTGTTTTCGTTTTTGTTTGGTTAGTTGGTTTTGGTTTTGAGAGAGGCTTGTGCTCTGTAGTTCAGTCTAGCCTTGAACTTATCATACTCCTGAGTTCTGGAATTACCACTAGGTACTTCTTATTTAATTAACACATTACTCTTTATCCCATCTGAAAACAAGCTAAGTCACCAAGTCCAGTTGTGACTTCTTGGCACACACAACTGAAAGGACCAAGGCCACAGCATCCATATTCTTTTTTTTTTTTTTTTGAAAAGTTAAAAATTCCTTAATTTTTTATTCCTGGTACCACTACACAATTTACAGGGCAATATACCTGATGTAATGAAAAGAAAAAGAAAAAGAAAAAGCTACAACAGATAAAACCTCAGGGATATGCATCTGATTGACACTACATTGCATTAATCAATAGCTGTACTTTTTGCAAACCGTGGTTATGACAGTCCTGAACAAGAAGGGTTTCCTGTTTAAGCTGCAGTAACTTTTCTGACTATGGATCATCGTTCCTTCTGTGGCAGAGTTTTACAGTTCCTCTAATGCATTTGGGACGACTGTCTCAAAGTAACCTGCAGCTTTCCTGACAACGCCTCGCTCTCTCTCCTGCTAAGAACTGTAGCCGTTTCTGTTTTATTTTAAAACCTTCTGCTACCATGTCCACCACGTCCACCTCCAGATCCATAGCCACCACCATAGGGACTGCCTGAGCTTCTTCCACCAAAACTGCCCCCCTTCATGGGTCCATAATTTGATTGTTGCTGTCCACCGTATTCTTGCCGTACGTTGCTATAAAGTGCTTACAGAACACACGTCTAGTACACGGAGGACTAAGAGCTCCATCTGCATTTGCTTCCCACAGCTATGGCCTCAGCCATGTCACCTTGCCACTGAGGTTAAAGGACTCTCAGTTCCAAATGGTTCTAGGAGTCTAGATTCAGAACATCGGACAAGAAACTCCCTCACCCCTACTCATGCCCACCACGGACAGCACTGTCAGCCAGGACGAAGAGCAAGCACTGCCAGCAGCAGGGCGGTCACACTGCTCCTGGCCCAAGCCCTCTCATTGCCCTGAGGTTTGGAGGGCTACCCAGCTGGTTGTATTTTTCCTCTTGCACAAATGTGGTGATTAGTGTGTTAATAGAAGAAGGGCATTTTTAAACGAGGGAGTGGATCAGTCAGCAGCTAAGCTTTTCACACGGCTTTGGTGGGGCACACATGTGTGTGAACAGCCAGCAGGGCTATCCCATGGCATCTGGATCAACACAGATCCTAGACCCTGCATTCACCATCTTCCTCGCAGAACTTACTTCTAATTGGCATGCTACAGCCACAGCCATTTCCCTTGTGGCTTTTACTTCCTCTGACCCCTGTGTAACCATCCCAGAATGGTGAGCAGAACTGCTTTTATCAGAAGAGCCAGGCAGCCCACAGCTCTGAGGCACAGTATCGCAGCTTCCCTTAAGAGGCAAACCATCGCTGGGCAGTGGTGGTGCACGCCTTTAATCCTAGCACTTGGGAGGCAGAAGCAGGCGGATTTCTGAGTTTGAGGCCAGCCTGGTCTACAGAGTGAGTGTCAGGACAGCCAGGGCTACACAGAGAAACCCTGTCTCAAAAAAAGAAAGAAAGAAAGAGAGAGAGAGAGAGAGAGAGAGAGAGAGAGAGAGAGAGAGAGAGAAAGAAAGAAAGAAAGAAAGAAAGAAAGAAAGAAGGAAGAAAAAGAGGCAAACCATGCCACCTCCCATTCACAGAGCCAAACCATGTACTATGGTAAAAGTTGCCAGTTCTGCAATCCTACAAACCAGGAGGCTGGTAGAGATGTGAGGGTCATATGGAGTGACACAGACAGGGCTGAAGGGGTCCTGCCTGGCTGGCTGGGTGTAGCAGGGGACTTCTGAGCACAGGTTCATGGGGTCATGGTGGGTCAGCAGCATTGTAAAAGGAAGAATCATTCAGTGTGTGCAGAGGAGTGTGGAGGACATCAACCTCAGGGGCCATTGCCCAGGCACCATCCAAAGCTTTTGAAACAGGGTCTCTCCCTAGCCTGGGGCTCACCAACTAGGCTAGGCTGGCTGGTGAACACGCTCGAGGGATCTGCTTGCCTCTGCCTCTGCTGCTCTGGGGTTGCAAGCATTTGCCACCATACCTAGCTTCTTTATGTATGATGTGGGGATCGGACTCAGTTCCTTATGTTAAGCCGGTCTCCCTAAGCTTGGGGACTCTTTTTTTCTTACTCTTGATTCGCACTTACAGCTGTTCCTTCTGTCTAGGTAGCTTGGTGCTTTGCTCAGGTACCGTTGTGGAGCTGCAGGGGTGGGGAACGATGCCCATGCCTGATATAAAAGCACGCTGCTGCCTCCAGGGCCTCAGAAGTGCTGGTGATGAGAAGGCAGGCCCTTTGCTAAAGGCTGGTGGACAGTCATCACCTGGGGGTGGAACACATTCAGAGCTGTCAGCCCAGTGACTCAGTCCTGCTAGCCAGACCACAGACGGCCTCATCAAGCTGAAAATGGAGCTAAAGGTCTTTGCCCCCAGCTCACAGGAAGGCAAGACATTCAAGGATCTGTGACAACAAGATAGCAGCTCTGGTTTTAGAGAGATGCTTGGTTTTCTTGAGTAAGTTGAGAAGCTAAAAGACAAGAGCTAGTGACCAGGCAGTGAATGTTGGCATTTCTGGTCACCCACACTTGCAAGCATTTTCCTATGGTCTGAACTCTGCGGAATTCTCTCTGTTCCCTCTTCCTTAGCACCATCCTAGAGGGACAGTGTTCCGGGTCCTTCGACTGTGCCTGAAACGCTGTCATACTTAGCCAAAACTAACCATGTATATGATCTGAGGGAGAGAGAGACAGAGTTGGAGAGATGGAGAGACAGAGGGGGGGGGAGGGAGAGAAGGAGGGAAGGGAGGAAGAGAGAGAGAGAGAGAGGCAAAGGCTGGTCATTCCTCACTGTAAAGCTGGCTCTCTAGATTGTTTCCCTCCATTCAATGAGTACCAGTTCCTTTCCAGAAATCCCTCTTTAGACTGATTTCCAAGAACCTTAATGATATACCCCTTCACAGAACTGTAAGAGGGACCAGAAAAACTGAGTAAGAAAACAGAAAAGATGATGACAGCAAGAGGTAGAAGGACAGGACCCAGAACTGGAGGGGGGGGGGTCTCTGGTCTCCTCCTCCAGACCCTGTAACCTAACACACAAGGAGATGCAGACTCGGGGGGTGTGGGGGCTGCCTGAGGTTGGGGGGTGGGGTTGTTGAGAGCACACAGCCTGTCAGCTGCTGGCCCCTTTCTAGGCCACGACTTTATGTCTAAAACTGCCAACCAATGAGAGAAAAGCGTGTCAGGACCAAACACCAGACTTTTCTCCAGTCAGCACATATGTGCTGCTGGCCTCTGCTCAATTCCCAATTGGTTTCCAGAACCTCCAAGAAAAAGTAGTCTGGGATCAGTCTCAGCCCAGCAGTGATGGAGTGGCTTCAAGCAATAGCACATCCATTCAAGCCCTGTCCTGTCTTCAAAGAATGTCAAAGAATGACCCCATACTCTCTGGGAGACCATCTCACCCCACCCACCATCCAACACACTCCATCTCAGTTGAGCTTAAGGATTTGTTCCCAAACTGGACGGTGGTGTATGTCTTTAATCCCAGCCTGGTCTACAGAGCAAGTTCTAGGACAGTCAGGGCTCAATAGAAAGACCTTATTTAAACAGAAAGGGGGGGGGGGTAGGCAGGCAAGCAAGCAGGCAGGCAGGCAGACAGACAGGCAGACAGAAAAAATTGTTCACAGCCTTTTCTCCCACTCTATCCTTGTGAGCCCCCAGCACTAGTTTGTTGCCATGGCAATCCAGAACCCCCATCAAATGAAGGGCCCCTGCACCACCCACTGTCCTATGATGACCTGTGACAATAAGGACAACAAATGTCTGTTCTAGATTTTAGGCTGCTCAGGGTCATTGTAATAGAATGTGGCCATTATGGTTGTTTCCCAGTGACCACAGGGCTGGGAAATGGGGTCATCTACCCAACTATTCCAAATTGGTCCTGTTGGGTCCTGGTCTGTCTGTAAACACCATGAAGCAGTTTACAAAACAGACACAACAATCAGACATGTAGCACAAAGCCCACATACCCAGGTTCACCTTGGACCTCTCTCCTGTTATCCAGGGATACCCGTCAAATAGAGTGACACCCTCATGAGCTACCTGCCCACATCCTGACTCTTCTCAAGACCTATTTCCTCATCTTGCCTGAACGTGATCATCATTTAACCCTTTCCTTACCCACACTCCTTCAGAGAAGTTACTAATTCCTTTTCCTAATCAGGTTTGCAGAACACATTTAAATATTTCTTTTAGCCAAGATACAAATGTCTCTATTATCTAGGGGGCCATCTGGGCTGCCACTGCTAGCCAGCCATGTTGCTATCAACTCTTTTTTTAGAGTTCATGAATCAGTTGCCAATGAGGAAGAAAAAAAAAAAAAAAAAAAGGAGCCGGTGCCAAGACTCCCTCTCCTCCCCTGCACTTTTCCCCAGCAGTAGAAATGGATCCCAGAGTCAAAATGGACCATGTGAACACAGAAACAGAAAATCTACTGAAGACTGATGCTCTGGAAATGTCAGCCCACGGTTCCAGACATCATGGAGGTGGGAGGTGGTGGCAGCTTACTTCCCAGCCCTGGAACCTACCAGCTGGGCTAAGTGATACTGTGCAGCCTTCAGGAGATCTAAGGCACATGCAGAGAAGAAATAAAAGGAGCCCAAGAGCAATGGAGAAAGGAGCAAAGAAGGAGGAAGGCTGAACAAATAAAAAAGAGAGGAGAGGAGGAAGGGGAGGGAACCAGAGTCCCCTATCCTAGGACCATTATAACCACAGACTTCTGAAGCAGTCTGCCCAGAGCCCCTGCAGGGCAGTGGTGAGGAGCTGAGCTCCACCTGTCTGCTGCAGGATACAATGTAAACAATATAAGTGGCAGTATACCTGAAAAGAATATGAATGGAAAGTGGATGAAAGAAGGCACATATGAAACCTGCCTGGGGCTTTTCTCTATGAAAGAGAGACCCAGAGAATGGGAACCAATCAGTCAGTCAAAACCTGTCTTACACACGACCTTCAAAGGGCCATCAGCTCTGACTCCCTCTGGCCAGCCAGTCTGGGGAAGTGTAGCTCCTGGCTGCTGGCACTCTGCAGGAGGGTGGGCAGACAGAGTTAGGAGCCCTCAGCCACAGACTCAGGGTCCTGCTGTTCCCACTAGGACATTCAACTCACACTCTGCCAACTACACCAACTATAGGGTGCATAGCCTCCCCGCCAACTCCTCCCTTCATTCTGCTACAGGAAAGAGAACAAAGTGTCTGCTACAAGACAGGTGTCTGCATCTGCACGAGATTTGCACGGCTGTGACATTTTTGGTGGTAATGGGAGCAGGGATTAGTTTTATTTCTTTTATTTTTTTAATGAATGGGTGCTTTGCCTGCACGAATGTCTGTGCAGCACATGAATGCCTGGTGCCTAGAGAAACCAGGAGAGGGGTCAGATCCCTGGGAAATGGAATTACAGATGCTTGTGAAGTGCCATGTAGGTGCCTAGAACTGAACCCAGGTCCTCTGCAAGATTAGCGAGATCTCTTAACCACTTAAGCCACCTCTCCAGCCCCTAACTTTATCTTTTGATGAATCTGGCTGAAAGCACACACACTTTTTTTTTTTTAAATTCTCGAGGCAGAATTTAAACAAACAAAAACCTAGAAAACACAACTAGCCTGCAAGTTGTCACCCAGTGAGCTGACTGATGTCCCATGTCCATGCCCACAGCAGGGCACAGCGCAGGCACCACAGTGAAAGTCCCTTACCAGCCTGTAAGGTTCTCTGCCTGGTCCACCCCTCCCCCACCTCTCACCCCAGCCCAAGAGCAGGCTGCACCTCTGCAGGGACTTGAGCTGAGAAATGCAAATCAGGTTTTAATGAACTATAGAAAAAAAATTTTTTTTGCAAGACACCCTTTTTATCTCTTAATAGCAGGCGTATTTGTCAGCTCATATACAGCACTAAACATTCTCAGCCCTAAAGTCATGGAAAACACTGATAATCTCTTCCTGATAGAGTCCCTGGAAGAAATGTCTGAATCTCTGCTTAAGGACCATTAATAATTTCTGGCATTTAAAGTTTAATGATAAGATATAAATGTGAATTTTACAGTTGTTTGCAGACTAGAAGGAATGCAATAAAACCAGTCAGGTACTGCAGTGTACACGTCTCGGGTGCCCCAGAGGTCCTGGTTGGTCCCTAGTGGTGTTAGTTTGGAAAGTTCTAGAAACTCTGGGAAGTTGGGCCCAGATAAAGGAATTAGGTTATTGGGAGTCTCTTCTTATGGGATGTGCTTGTCTTGGACCCCTCTCCCTTCTTCTCTGTTTCCTGGCTGCCTTGATGTGACCTATTCTGCTCCACCACTCCCTTCCTGCCCTGCCGTGATGGACTTAAAAGTCAGAAATAACTCTTTGTGCCCTTAAACGGTTTCTCTTAAGCATTTGGTCACAGTAACAGAAGTATAATTAACTCTAATGGTGTCTGGCAGAGGTCAGAGGTTCAAGGAATAGCAGAGAGTTGATACAGAAAAGATGTGAGACTCAGCAAACTTCTCTATGTAAGATTAGAGGAACCAGAGAATACCATTCGATCATGGAATTCTGCTCCTGGTATTTACACAGGAGAACTGGTATCAGTCTTGGGCAGGCATCTGTATACCATGTTCACAGCAGTGTCATTCACAATGACAAGATGGAAACAGGTCAAGAGTTCTATGGAGTCAGGGTTCTATGGAGGACCTAAACCTAGAGTGTACATGGTTACAAGAGGAAATTTATGAGTTGCCTCACACAGTCAGAGGCTACTCAGCCCCACGAAGGCCATCAGTGCCCAGAGAGCTGGGAAAGCCAGAGGCTTCTTAGTCCAAGAGGCTAGAAGTATTGAGAAAGAGGAACCAACATACATCTCCAGACTGAGGCTGGAGGCATAAAATCCCCTAGCAACTCACTTCGAGTTGACATTCAAAGGCCAAAGAATCATCATCGTGATGTCATGAGCAGAGATGGGGGCAACAGGAAAACACAAAAGCACACACTCAGGCTAGAAGAATGGAGTGCCGCTGTTGAGGCTTTCCCCTCTCTCCTCTTCCTCCAGCCTTTAGCTCCATCCATGTCCCAGCCTAGTTGGGGCCACTCACATTCAGGGTGAGTCTTTTGAGTTTGCCTACCTATGTGGCACGTCGCATCTGGAAATGCCCTCGCAGCCACACCCAGAGTGTGCCTTGCCAATTCTCTAGGCATCTCTTAATCTAGTCAACAACCAAGATTCAGCATCCTACCAAGTGTACACTGATAGATAAATGGATGGATATGTGACATATAGCGCATACATCTAATGGAACATTACACGATCTAGTAAGGATTCAATTGTGATATATGTATGCCATGTCGTGGATGGACCTTAAAGATGTTGTGCTAAGTGAAATAAGCCAGGCAGAAAGGAAAAAATGCTGCATGTTCCATTTATATAAGTAGAGATATCTTACTTATATTCAGGATGTATATACGTCCTAGAAAGTGGAAAGGCAGATGCCAGGACTAAGGGGGTTGGGGGTTACTATTCAGTTTAGAGGTGAAGTTCTGAAAGTGGGTGGCAGATGGGTGCCGAATACACTCAATGCACTTATAATGTGTTTAAGGGTTAAAACAGTTAAGAAAATAACCATTTCTGTATTGTACCATAATTTTAAAAATCAAACTTAAAGATGTCAGAGAAGCTATACAGACCCCAGAGCAGAAACTACAGTGTTAATGAGACACCTTTCTCTCAAGAGAAGTAGGGGACACTTAGTCAAGGGTAGATACAGGACAGAACTAAAGGAAACAGGCAACCTGGGGAGCCATCCCGAGTCTAGCCATGCTAGACCGATTAACTGACAACTGGACAGAAGACAGCCCAGTCCAGTACTCATTTGGCATTTGCACAACTTCTCGAGAAAGAAGGAAGCAGCCAACTCCTGCCCTTCATGTGCCTGGATATATTGAGGCCATGGCGGAGCCTTCAGCTACAGTGGGCTAATTGTGTTTTGCTTGTTTCTAGTTATTTTTCTGGTGCCAAGAATTGAACTCGGGGCCTGGCAAATGTCACAGATACACTCTGCCAAGACTATACTTCCAAGGATGATTTTATGGCTCAGAAGCTCTGGCACTATCCTCAGTCCAACTTATTATTCTAAGACACTGGCCTCAGAGCCAGGTAGTTATGGAAGGCTCAGGTCTTGGAGCCCCTGCAGGGCAGAGCCCATATTCCAAAGACCCTTAGAGGTGGCCCTGGCTGCCAGGACTGTGGGGAAAGAGGCCAGGCCAAGTGAGCAGGGGAGGAACTATTCACTCACAGGGCTGTGAGCCGTGCCTTACCAGGAGCCATTCTGAACTCCTCCTCTGGCAGTCAGCTGCTCTCCCACATGTCCCCTGCCCTGCTGAGTTGCATGCATGCTGTCCACCCGGAGCATCCAGGAGAATATGAACAGCCCACCTACAGACAGAAAGCTATAGGGGCAAGCCAGCTGGCCACCTTCCTACCCATGCCTCTTTCATGCCTGTGTTTGTGAAGTAGCAAGGCCCTCCTCACCCCCACCAAACCCACCTGAAAGTGAGATTATAAACTAACTAGTATAAAGACAGCAATGGTGATGTTGGTAATGTGGACCCTCGGAGTATCTGTAACACTTAGGAGAGGAATGCATGAAATGCCTTTGTAAAGGAGAGAGAGAAAAAAAAAGTACCAAGTCCCAGGGTAACGGGTTTAGCATCCAGGGAGCCTTGGAGAAACCATTTTCTCAGGCAATGATATCTGGGCTCCTGAACTCTGTACCAAACAGGTACACTGCACAAGGTCAGGAGACAGAAGGAAGCAGCCAGCTCCATGCCACAATTCCTCTTCCGGGCACAGGGAAGATGCAGGAGCATCCCAATGTGTGCTGTGTTCATCCCTGCACATCCTGCCCAGCAGGGCCAACTGCTGGGCACTGCTTTGCAGGGGTCACCCAAAGCTTCGGCTCCTCTTCTTCAAATGATGAAACAGCTAGACCCATTACATTCACGATTGTGAGAACACAGGAGAGTATGTACATGCTCACTTGCATGCCTGTGCTCAGCTTCTGGTTTCACAGGCCAAATGAAGCTTCCAGAGGTGACTTATTCCTGTCAGCAGTCTGAGGGCCACCACCCACCAGCCATGTGCTCAACATGAATCCTGCATGTTTCTTAAAATTCTCAGTAAGACTAAGCATGTTGTTATGACCAGCTTCTACAACTGTTGAGAAGCCAAGGCGCATGCTCACACGTGAAAATATATGAATATACAAGCACACACGCACACACACACACATACACACACACACACACACACACACACACAGAGAGAGAGAGAGAGAGAGAGAGAGAGAGAGAGAAATGAGCCACCCAAAATTGTCATGTCATAGGACTGAAGTGAAGAATGGATAAAAACAGGAACAGAGGCATACAGTAGAAAAGAACATGCAGAATTTAAATCCAGGAGACATGAATTTTTTTTCCTAGTGTCAAGAGTAATAAACAAGCACGTCCAAGGGTCAACAGTCTCGCTGTGGTGCTGGGGCCCCTGAGACTGTGATCAGTGGGAGACTAAGTTCAAAGGTAGGCAGATGTCTCCAACACCCAGTATCTTCCTACAGTAACTTCATCCACCGTGTAAGACCTTAAGCTGAGTCTTTCAACCCCATGCCCTGCTGAAGGATCATCTAATTAAGCCTCTCATGGTTTTTAGAGTCTAGGACACTTTTCTGAGTTTCGTTTCTGTTGCTGTGATGAAACATCCTGACATAAAGCAACTATGGGGGTGCTGGGGGAAATAGTTTGTGTCAGCTTACAATGCCAGGTAACCATTCATCATTGTGTGGGGAAATCAAGGAAAGAATTTCAAACAGCTAGATCCATTACGCTCACGATTGTGAGAACACAGACGAATATATACATGCTCACTTGCTTGCTTGTGCTTAGCTCTGTTTCTCCATACTTTTAAACAGTTCAGGAACCGTGCCTAGGAAATGGCGCCGCCCACAGTGGACTGGATCTTCCCACACTGATTAAGTTAATTAAGGCAATCCCTCATAGACAGGTCCACAGGCCAACCCCATGTTGAAAGTTCTCCTTTTAGACTCTCCTCCCAGGTGATCCTAGTTCTAATCAAGCTGACACTTAACCATCACAGGTACCACACCATGCAAGCAAAATTGCTGGTGGCCCCATTTCAGTCTATCAGCCCACCCTTGAATTGGATGCCATTGTTTCCGATTTGTGTTTCAGCTTTATTTTAGCACATGTAAGAAAGTCTTGTGTTTGCCTCTCTTTCTATGCTAAATTAAAAATATTTGCCAGCCTCATCATTAAGTTCTGCATTGGTATTCAGAGACCAACTCCGGATTTAATTGTGCACTTGGGAGTTTTCATGACCTTTATGGGATTTAATCAGACTCCCCATGCTATTTAACATACAGATATTTCAGTCACCCATGAAGATTCAGACACTGAACATGAGTGATCTCCCTCACCCCCAACAGCAGCTGCCCAACCCCCACTCCCACCCCCCAGATCTGAGGTTGGAATTCACAGAAGCAGCTTCCCTGTCTCTAGCAGGACTCATTCTATGCCTCTCCTCTATTCAGAACAATCCAGTTTCCTTTCTAAGGTCCCGCAAGCCACCACAAGAAGCAACCTGAACTGCAAAGACATCCACTGGAATTTAGTATTTGCCCCTATAAGCCACAAGGAGATTGTCTGCATCTGGTTGCCAAGTGGTGAATGAATGGGATATTTCACAATTAGGATCAAAATGGGTCTCACAGGGACTGGGGAGATGGCATAGCAGGAAAAAGAAAAAGACACTTGCCACCAAGTCTGATGGCCTGAGTATGATCTCTAAGACCCACATGGTAGAGATACCAGTGACTCCCACAAGTTGTCCTCTGACCCCCATGTATGTACTGTGCCTGTGCACATATGCACACACATGTACATATACACACATACTAAATGTAATACACTTTTAATGGGTATCTCAGGGGCTGGTGAGATGGCCCAATGAGCAAGTGTGGGAACCCGAGTTTGAATTCACAGACCTACATTTAAAAAAATAATAATAATAGTCATGGATGTGCATGCCTGCAACCCCATCATTGTGAAGTAGAAATAGGCAGATCCTAAGAGCTCACTGACCACCTAGCCTAGCCAAAAATGCAAGCTTTTAGTTTAGTAAGAGACCCTATCCCAAGACAGTAGGTAGACAGTTTAAGGATTATGAGGTATGGCCTTGTTGAAGAAAATGTCACTGGGAGATGGGCTTTGAGATTTCTAAAACTCATGCCAGGCCCAATCTCACTCTCTGCCTCCCTTGTGCTTGCAGATCAGATGTAAGCTCTCAGCCATTGCTCCAGCATCGTGCCTGTGTGCTGCCATGCTTCCTGTCATGATGAACAGGACTCTGAAACTGTGAGCAAGCCCCCAATTAAATGCCTTTTGTGAGCTGCCCTGGTCATGGTGTCTCTTCACAGCAATAGAATAGGGAACCTCCCCTCGCAGACAGAGCCACCAGACCTGAGATGCCTCCTGCAGGTCTGGGATTGTATAATTTTAGAAACCATCTATAAGACTATTGTAAGTCTAGGAAACTATTCATCAAGAAAGAGTTTGTCAAGCTTGGCTAGCCCAGTAAATTAGCCAGATGCTGAATCTACTTATGCTGCAGTAAGAGCTCAAATCATCATGCCACCCGTGCGCTGGATAGT
This sequence comes from Mus musculus, assembly GCF_000001635.26. Classification (NCBI taxonomy): domain Eukaryota; kingdom Metazoa; phylum Chordata; class Mammalia; order Rodentia; family Muridae; genus Mus; species Mus musculus. Next base: position 181,362,057 of record NC_000067.6, on the reverse strand, counting down.
GAGATAACCACAACAGATGGGAGCCATTCCAATCCCCAAGAACCTGTAGCCTAGTGCTGCAAGACCAGTGGAACCTTGGGGTGTAAGGGGACAGAGGAAATAAATGAGGGGCAGTGGAGGTTTCTCAGGAAATGTAAGGCTGGAATTCAGCCAGCCCAGTAAGGGAAGGGATGAGTAGACAGCACTCAAGGGAAGAGTAAGAGCCCATTTGGGAACTTACTGGAACAGACAGTGTCAAGTGGGGGTGAAACCATTGACTGGACCTAGCCTCGGAAGCCTGCTAAGCTTTGTGGGTAAGAGAGTTCAGAAAGGCTTTTATTCTGGAGATGACATGAAGAGATTCTCTCAGCTATTAGAGCTCACTCTAGAGAGGGTTGTAGCATATGGATTCAGTTGAGTGGGATGAAAACCCAGGAGTCCAGTTTTGAAGGGATATGACGCTCCCAGGAAGAACAAATCAAGCCTGCCCCAAGGTGGGGGGGGGGGCATGAGGCAGAGAAAAGAAGACAAGTGACTATGTTTGAATGGTGCATGTCCCAAGAGGGCACACATGAAAGACTTGGCCTTTCAGAAGTGAAGCCTACCAGGAGGTCATCCGGGCACTCAGGTGTGACCTTTTCAGGAGATTATGGGACCCCAACCTCTTCATTCTCTTTCTCCTTGCCTCCTGGTTAATGTGATTTATGATTTTACACTGCTTCATATCCTTGAAGGACTACCTCAATAGGAGCCCAAACAAATCTTTCACAAGTTCACTCTCCCAGTGACAAAAAGTTAATGCTTACTGACAACTGAGAGAGGAGAAGTGGAGAGGTCTGAAGCTAAGGACCAGATCCACCGAGGCCTTGAGTGACGAGGACACACAGGCTCAGTGTAGAACAAGCGGGAATGGGGCCGGCAGCTCATGAAGGCAGACTCAGGCCTGTTCTAAGTTCAAGTCTAAGAGGCAGAAAGAAAGAAAACAACCAGGAGAAAGGTGAGAAAATGTTCGGGGTAGAGAGAAGAACCCAAGGCATGATCCAGAAACAACTTGGGACTAGAGGGAACAGGACGGCAAGTATGAACAGCAATGTCCAGACCTCAAAGAGGTCTCTGTAAGCCAACTGATACCCAGAGACCGCCCAGCAGAGGGCATTGGTGTCCTTGGCAGGCACTGAGTGAATAAGCACTGTGGACAGAGGGCAGGGGTCAAAGACTTTCAAGACTTACCTTAGGAACAGGGAAGAAACACAGCTGGCAAAATACCCAGACCTGGAAGATGGGTCCATCCCCAGTGTATTATGTGTCTGTCTGATGGGAGAAAATAAAGGGAAAGTGGGCAGGATCTGGGAAGGCAAAGCCTATCTGGAAGAAGAAACTTAGCCTGTCAGAAGGCCTGGAGACACGGCTGTGGGGTGCGGTACTGAGGGTTCAGGGAAACATGTTGAATCAATGTTCACAGAAGACAGCAGCTTCAACAAAAGGGAGACCGTGGCTAGAGTCAAGGGAGAAATGAACTTACAAGAGCATACACAGACAAGTTCTTAGAGGGTGGGTACTATGCTCTGGTTGTTTCATTAAAGACCATGTTGAAGTTTAATTGCTGTTGCGATGGTATGAAGTGGTGGGACCTTTAAGGGGCAATGAAGTCATGGATACCACCTACATGAATGGACCAAGGCTGATGCCATAGGTGGAATTAGTTCTAAAAGTATAATGTGGAAACCATCCCCCACTTCCCAACACATGCTCTCATGCCAAGTGGTGCCTTCCATCACGGTGTGACGTAGTAAGAAGACCCTTGCCAGGGGTAGCCCTTAGATCTTAGAACTATGAGCCAAATAAACTCTTGTTTCTGCTACCTGGTCTACCATGTTCTGTTATAGCAACAGAAAAGACCAAGATGGCAGGGCAGTGAGGTGCTCCTCATAACAGGCTCCATCATATCAGTGCAGGGCAGCAAGGTGCTCCTCATGACAGGCTGTGTCATATCAGTGCAGGGCATCGAGGTGCTCCTCATGACAGGCTCCATCATATCAATGCAGGGCAGCGAGGTGCTCCTCATGACAGGCTGTGTCATATTAGTGAGCCTGACATGAACACATGAGTGTAGGAGCTTCTGGGGCTCCAAGAATGTGTCAAAAACATAAGACGGTATGGAGAAAGTTCACGACTCAGACCCAAGCCATACTGATGTGCAGAGACTATGATAAAGACTTTCTGCTGATTAGGGGTGTTGGGTTCCTTGGGGCAAGTTTAATCTTCACCATTGGGATATCTGATTTCTTCTTGTTTCTTCTTTGTGCACAACTACATAACAAACCACTAACAACAACAACACACACACACACACTTCTCAAGGCCCTAGCATTTATATATCCTCTAAAAAGCCCCCCGAATTCCAAATATCACACAATCACAGAGAGCATCTACAACTGGCAAAATCACACTCCTGCTAAAGCACAAGGCAAATCATAGTCACCTGCTGTGGACAAGCTGAAGTAGTCCCACATCCCACACCTGGGATTAAAAAGAAAATATATTCCCATACTATTTCTGTGTTTTTCCAAAGAAACCAAAACTCCAAAATTGTCACTAAACAGGGGGCTCTCACCATAAAGGTAACACGGTCACATAAAGATGTGCGCAGATGAGCCAAGTGATGGATGAGCTTAAAGAGAATCATGTCCTCAAGGGACAATGTCCTGAGAAAAGGGGAAATTATAGTCTAAACAGGGATCTCAGACAGAGTGGAAGCAGGAGGGCCAGGGCTGCCTGGAATGATAGGCAGAGGTGTGGTCAGGGGGTCATACGTCGTCTCGGACAGGAGGTCAGGTGACCGGCCACAACATAGGTCACTGAGGATGTGTCCATGACTGCGTCCAATCCTTGGTGGATCTGCCTCTGAGAGTGGCCCACAGAGGCAGACAACAGTGACAGCCAAGAGTGGCGAGGATGCTGTCCAGACAGCACATTGATGGGAAAATGAGGCACTTCTCAACTTCTGGGAAGAAAGTGGTAGCAGAAAACAGGTCCAGAGAATAAAGCACAGAGCCACGGGAATGCACAGTAGAGAACGGAATACGGCGGCTGGAGGAGACAGGAGGAAAGTGAAGGCAAGTGTGGCCTCGGCGTTGGTACAGATAGAAACGTCCGTGACAAGACCTCACAGCTTCGCCTGCCGTTGCTCAGAGACTGGAGAGTCAGGGGAAACTTTTGGTGGCTCTACTGCATCTCACCTTAGGAAGCCTGAAAACCATAAGCAACTGAGGAGGCTCTGCCAGCCAGCACTGGCTTGTTTCCAGAGCCGGCGAGTTCTGTCCCCTCCTCTGTTCTTACAATATGATTGATGGAGATACAACGGTGTCAAGACTGGCTTTGGGAGCCGGCCAGCCAGCACTCACCACAAGAGGAAACAAAAAACAAATACCACAGCAGAGAGAAAGCACCCCCCCAAGTTTGTCAGTGTTCCCCACCTCCTGTGGGAAGACCCACACACACACACACACACACACACACACACACACACACACACACACACACTAGTATCACAGGCTATGAGCCTCCCAAATGGTTGGTCTTCTTTGCATCAGTTGTAGTTCTCCAGGTTCCAAAGCACCACCGTCCATAAAAGGATGCAGGGTCCCTTGCTACCTAGGGTGTGGTCTCCAGGGCAGCCAGAAGCAAAAGAGCTGGAGAATCTTTTGTAAAGATGATTAAGCATCTCTGTGCCCCCAGGGTCATCCTCAGCTGTGGAGAACAAGGATGGGCAGAAAAGGCTCTTCTCTTTCTGCAGAGATGGAGAGATACCATGGGGAGGCAGGGAATGGGAAGGACAGGCAGCTGCTGCAGATACCTTACCCTGGATGCAAGAGGATGACTCGATTCAAACAGACCAGCTGTGGAAGCCAGAGAAGCCCTGGAAAGTACTCATGTTTGCCCCTGGCTCAGAGCAGGTCAAAGAGAGTCTCTGGGGAAAAGGCTACACTGAGCCCCAAGGGTCCTGTTTCACAAAACACCCCCCCTTCTTTTTTTATGGATGGGTAACTGGAGAAACTGATACCTAATCCTAGTGACTGGATCTGTGACAGGCTAGAACTGGCTGAAAGGTTCAGCAATGAAGAAACTTTGTCTAGGGAAATTTGCTCCTCAGCCGACTGGTACTCATTACTGCCTGTGAGGTCCATTCAAACTCCAAGAGCAAATGTCACCATGAGCCCAAGCCCATTTCAAGATGAAGTGACACATCAAGTCCTTCTAAAGAGTTTCACAGGGAACTAACTTTTATTTTTTAGTTACTGAAGTTCAGAGGGACTCTAGAGATTAAAAACTTGGAAAATAGGGATGGAAAGATGGCCCAGCAGTTAAGAGTACTGGCTGCTCTTCCAGAGGAAAGTTCAATTCCCAGGACCCACATGGCAGCTCACAATTGTTTATAACTCCATCTCCAGGGAATCTGACACCCTCACACAGATATATATGCAGGCAAGACACCAATGCACATAGATCGATAGATAGATAGATAATAGATAGATAGATAGATAGATAGATAGATAGATAGATAGATAGATAGATAGATAGATGGATGGATGGATGGATGGATGGATGGATGGATGGATGGATGGATGGATTGATGGGCAGGCAGATGGGCAGGTGGACAAACAGACAGATAGAAGGATAGATAGATAGATAGATAGATAGATAGATAGATAGATAGATAGATAGATAGATAGATAGATATGAAAAAATCCTGGAAAATTAAAAGCCTGAAATAAAACGGTAAACGGTAATGCATCTTTGATCTTTTCAAAGAACGGCTTCATCTGTGTTTATGTAATGAGACCGTCTGCGATCAGCCTCGGCCAAGCTGGAGCAGAAAGGATTCTGAATTGTGAGTAAACACTGTTCCTCTCAGACTGGCTGGAAACAGACGTCCCTCCACAGAGTGAACCGTTCAGAACACTTGTGAGATTTTTCCCCTCTAAACATCCACATGCAGCTTTTAAAATGCACACACACACACACACACACACACACACACACAGAGAGAGAGAGAGAGAGAGAGAGAGAGAGAGAGAGAGAGCACCCAATCCAATGTTTTATAGACGGAAAGATGGATGGTAGCTTTTTCATTGCATATTGTTGTATTTTCAAACTTTTTGGAAAGGATCCTGTATCCTTTTGCTTTTGTAAGTAAAAGCCTAATTTGTAAGAAGATGAAACACAGGTTCTTCTTTTAAAGAGGAATGCACAGAGCTGGGTGCACTAGTAAATGTGACAAGCACTTTGGAGATGAAGGCAGGGTGAGCGTGAGTGTGGACTACATGTCAATACTGTGAGCCTTGTTATACTCCAGTCAGAAATTGTCACTCTAAATAGCTTACTTACATAGAAAGTAATGTTTTTGGGTAGCAACTATTATTAAATCAATAATTCAAAGCCAGTGATTACAGCTCGGGAAAGGACTTGGCCATAAGAGTCTCACAGACTCAGTTCGAATCCCAAGCCTCACACATACTAGCAGCATAAGCTTGGACAGGTTTCAGAGTCTCTCAGAGCCATGGATTCTTCATGTGTAAGAAGTCATCTGTGGGAGTAAAGGATGCCCTGCCATGTAAGAGACAAGATACATGAAGAACACAGAGCCATGGTCTAAACAAGCACGCAAACAAACAACCCTCAGCTTTTCTTTCCTTCTGCAAAGCAAGAAAAATGCACTCAAAGATGGTGGCTGATGTGAAGTAACTTCATTTGAAGACAATGCAGATAGATTTTTTTCAAGGCAAAAAAAAAAAAATATATATATATATATATATATATATATATATATATATATATATATATATAAAGACTTAAATGTGCTGCTAACCAGCCTCATGTATCTTTGCTTCTAGACATCCAGGGGAGACTGGGGGAGGGGAAGCAAAAATAACTGGAGATACACCTGGCAGGTCCTCTCCAAACTACATAGTGGATAAATAGTAACTTCTATTATTCTCCTTAAGTAGGTATGCACCTGTACAAATAAATAGGAAAAAGGAAAAAAAAGGAGGGAAAATACCCCTACATCTCTTTTAGCCCAGGGTGATGACATTTTAACCACTTTTTATTAAATGCCAACTCGTTACTTGGGATGCCAATCCATTCTAAGCATGACTAAGTATGATTCAGCAGATCAGGGAATGTGTAGAAACATAAGATGCCAGAAAGAAGGCAAACGCACCGTCTACTAACTCTCCTAAATTTTTGATTGAAACGATTGCACCATTCAACCAATGACCCACTGTGTGTGTGTGTGTGTGTGTGTGTGTGTGTGTGTGTGTGTGTGTGTGTCGGGAGGTCAGAGTGTTTCTGAGTTCCCCTTTCAGTGTTCAGGTACCAGAGTTCTGTGGTGGGGGATTGGACTGCTTGATTCAGAGAGAAGGAAAGGACTAGGGAACAGGGACTGACCCTGCTGTCACTATGTTACTTCCACCAGGGGTGCCACCAGGACCTGATTTGGGATTTGATTGTGTTGTCCTCCTCAGATTGGGAGAAGAGAGCTGAGGGCAGAGGCCAGCACAGGACATGCAACTGTCATTCAGACGTCTCTTGTGCAACTGAACTGTCCAAATTCTCTACTTTATTAACTGGTCCTAGAGTTTTGTATATCCCTCCCCATCCCTACACACACACACACACACACACACTGAGGGAAAGAAGAGATTTCTTTCTGGTGACCCACCCTGCTTCAGGAGCCAGTGCAGTGAACATCAAGTCTGAAGGAGTCACGGGTGCTCTCAGGACCTCCCACTCTCCAGGCAAAGCAAAACCAGGAAGAAACACCAAATTAAGTATTTGCCTTCAAGAATGTATAAGCCTTTGCAAATATGAAGAAGCTGAGAAAGTTCCTTTAGAACAAGGGAGCAGAACTCTGCTGTATGATTGAGCACTTCCTACCTGGAATCCCTGTTCATCCTATCCAGGAATCAATCTCTCTCTTTCCTCTCCTTTCCTCTCCTTTCCTCTCCTCTCCCCTCCCCTCCCCTCCCCTCCTCTCCTCTCCTCTCCTCTCCTCTCCTCTCCTCTCCTCTCCTCTCCTCTCCTCTCCTCTCCTCTCCTCTCCTCTCCTCTCCTCTCCTTTTCTTTTCTTTATAATTGCCAACATCCTCAAAGTCCAACTGTGTGCAGTAGAACAGATCCATTATTCCAGGGCAGAGAGGACAAAATCCCATCACATCTAACTGACTTTTTCTATTAGCCCTCAAATTCCTACATCGGACACCCCCCCCCTCTTATTTCTATATCCCTAAACTAAATGATATGTGATTATGCAAGCTTAGGAAGAAGCGGAAGCTTAGATGTGATCTACAGGGTCTTTTCAGGACCGGTGGTTAGAAGTCCCTTCCTCCTCCCCAGGCGCGTTCCCTCTGCTCCTTGTCACTTGGCCCCTTAGAGCAGGAGACTCAGGGAACTATGTTAAGATAAACCCTCTCACACTACAGACCACTCAGACAAAACATCAGCATCTCAACTGCGCCTCAGTCTTCTTCCTTCTAGGTCATCTCCTGTTGTACACAATCTCTCCAAGGCTCCCCAGAGCCAGGCCTCCAGGAGCTCATCTCAGGGTCCCTCCATCACCTCCAACCCTGCTGGAAGGGCAAGACTGAGTTGTTAGTGGTGCCTGTCAATCACTGGAACCTTGGCCCTTCTGATCGGCCTTTGCAGAGTGAGAAGAGGGCCCATAAGCAGCCTCGGAAGGAAGCTAGTGGGTCAAGGGTTTGTGAAATGTGACACAGTCCCCAGGAGATCAGATCCTCCTGTGTCCTCCTCCTTACTCCCCTTTAGGAGTCCTCCGATCCACACAGCTCCACACACCACACCTGACGATCTAGGACCCGTCTGCACTCCATGGCGAGTGGAAGCTCGTGCCCTGGGGATGATGGGACCTGGTCAGATCTACAGCACCTAGAGCCTTATTTATCCCGGTCTTCCTCCGTCCCTCTTCTCTCTTCACTCCCATCTCTCTTGATTTCCCTCCCTTCCTGCCTGGCCTCTCCCTGCTTCCTCTTTCTTACAAGGCGCTCTGGTTGTGTTTCCACTTCGTCTCCAATTATGTCTAAACGCAACCCACCACAGATGCTGACATTTTAAATGTTTAGTTGTTATAGTTACTTGACTAATTGCCTGGGACACTGGCAGGGCTTCTTCTCTCCTGCAGGCAGGAGAGAAGGGAGTGGGGTGCGGAAGCCCAGCAGATGGGGTTTTGAGCCACTACTCCTGGCCTGGCTGGGACACCTTGCCACGCCCAGGAATGTGCCCCGCAGGGAGGCTCCACCAGTCACTGGCTCCAGCCAAGGCAGGTAGGCGCCCGGCGCGGTACCGCCTGGTCTCAGGATGCCAAGAACTGTGTCTCCTGCCCCGGGACAGGGGAGATGGACAAGGTCTGCCCAGAAAGTACTTCTGCCTGACCTCGCGGTCCGCCCACGCCTGCTATGTCTAAAAGGCCGGTGAAATGAGGAAATGAGGTGGGCGTGGGGGGAGGGAGGACTTTGGGGTACAGGAGAGTTAGAAGCCTCTGCAGGTTACTCACGTGCCAGATAGCGAAAAAGATGAGCGCAGCGCAGAGCACCAGGGACAGCATGTAGCAGAAAGCAGCGAAAGTGAAGGCCATGGCTGAGGACCCCGGATCCCACCACACACAAAGCCGCTCCCTGGAGACCAGTGCCTTCCCAATTAGCAGTCAGAAAGATGTCTAGTCTACACACTCCGGGTAAAAACCCAAACGACTAGAAGCACCCACGACAAGCAGAGACAGAGTTGAGGGTCAGCGAAGCCCGGACGATTCTGGCAGGACTGGAGACCCGGGACTTGGAGCGCCCACAGGCACAGAATGCCTCTGGTAGCAACAGTCCCCCTAGCCGAAGAAGAAACCTAACCAGCAGAGAACACCTGCAGACCAGTGTCAACTAGAAAGGTTCTCGAAACTAACAGGCACCGGGTGCGAGGACTCCACTCTGGACCAGGCGAGGAGGTCCGGTCCTCTGGAAAGAGCTCTCTCTGTTGGTGCCCAAGCAAAGAGGTGGGGTGAGCACGACACCCAGACTTCAACAGCCTCCGGCCAGGTGCCTGGACTCCGAATCCCAAAGCCGCTCTGTCCCCAGAGCACAAGTCTTGAGGTGGGCCAGGTCCCGTTAGCCCTGCGCCCCGGGCTGGGGTCTCCCAGCGCAGCTATGCGCACTGAGATGCATCCGGCCCCGGACCCAACCGCGTCCCCCGGCCGCCGGCTTCGGTAACCCGGTGCCTGGGAAACTGGGTCGGGCCGGGGCGGCGTGGGCTCCAGCCTGGAGGGCCAGCTCCCGGCCAGGCGGCTGCGGCGCGGGTTTCCGGCCAAGAGCGGCTCGCAGCTGAATGGGGCTCCACCTGCTGCTGCTGCTGCTTCTGCTGCTGCCGCGGGCGCCGCGAGGAATGCGGCGCTGGGACCCCTCCCTCGCGGCGCCCCACCCTCGCCGGCTCCAGAGCGCGCCCTCCCCGCGGGCGGAGACTGCAGCGGCAGCGGCGGGGGCCAGGGAGGCGGCGGAGAGAAGATGCGGTGCTCGCCCGCCTCTCGTAGGAAACTTGCGGCCCCGCGCGCGCGGAGGCGGGAGGGGCAGGGACTCTTTGAGCACGTGCGCCCGGAGAGAGTGGGAAGGCGGAAGGCTATGGCGACAACGCGTCGGCCGCCCCTAGGCTTCCAGCCCTTTGGAGCACACCAGAGCAGGGAAGTGAGGGATCGAGGGAGTGGAGGGCTCCTGTTGGTTGGGTCCTGCTTAGGCAGATTTCCCAAACTGTAATCTACTTCTGATCTAGGGTGCCTTTACTGCTCTACCCTGTGCCCCCCATAGGATTCTGAATCAGCGCCCATCCCTCGCATCCTCCACTATCCTGCTCCATCTGACCTTGGGATTATTGGAACCTGGTCAGTGGGGAGTGGGAGGTGGGGGAGGAGGGGATAAGGCAAGGGTGCAGAAAGTGTTTCTGTGTTGCTCTGTGGCATTACTAAGAGCTTACATTACTAAGAGCTTACTGTTGAAAGCAGACTCGCTCCTACCTCCAACTTTCTTAGCCTCCTTAAATAAAACCTGAATAGCAATTGAGTGTCTTCAAACCCAACAGGACCTAGCAGGGAGCAATTGGTACCCAGTCAATCCGTAAATGTAGGGACCTCTGTCACAGAGGTTAAGCATCTTAAAAAATTGTATCATAATTGCTCAATAAAAAAAAAAAAAATCCAACCCTGCAGATAGAACTTGGATTTCAGATGAGTCAGCACAGGAAGCAAGAAGAAATGTCCTGAGAGACGAGTAGCAAGCAAGTCCCCCGGGAATCTGAGGTGCACCTCAGAACATCGGATTATGTACAGAAAAGAATGCTTCGCTCCCATCCTCCCCAACCTCTGGATCTTACAGGCTTTGGCCCCTTTTCTGCCACCTCTCCATGATGGTCCCTGAAACTTAGGGAGAAGGAGTGTGATATGATTGTCCATTTGTGGCTGGCTGAGCACTCCACTGCACTTTGACAGGTCATGTATTTACCTTAACTGCCCTCCACGGCACAAAACAACTTCCCTCATGAGATCTAAGAGCTGCACCAACCTATAGGTATAGAGATACAAAGTTAGAGGACAGTTTGATACTAGTTCCATTTAGCAAAATTGTAGAGAGTGTCCTCTGGACATGAACAATTCCCCAACCATGGATTCTGGGCCAGATATATAGTAGCAGGCATGAGTTTCCTCCTCAAAGACCTTAAACCCAGTCGGGAAGCAGCTGATTGCCCCTTTAACATTCATGCCACTGTTGTGCCCATGGCATATCTTGCCACATTGTCATTACTCAGATTCATTGGGTTCACAGCTGGTTAAGACTGTTGATGAGCCACACATACACTCAGAAGCCTGCATAGCTCCTTGTGGTACTATGAAAGGTAGAAAGCAGAGAGGAAACTCCCTAATCAATGCTAGCTTGATTTCTCCATCTCCTGTCTTCTGCAATAGAACCTTATCATCAAGTTCTGGTGGGCAACCTGGAGCAAATGACAATATCCCTTGTTCTTTGCTGGTCTCTGAGACACCCCTAAATTCTACAGACTCTCCAAGTACACAAATCTCAAGATTTGGTGCTAGGTCCCACTATGAGAGAGAACATGCAATGTTTGTCTTTCTAAGTCTGGAAACTCTTTACTTTAAACACTGAATAGACACTAATGAAAAAGCATTCCGAGATGTTTCTGAGATCTTGGCTGGAATGCCAGACTTTCTTTGTAGCAGACATGAGCATAGTCTGTAGAAGGGATTCCCATGGCATGTTTCCCACTGACACCATTTTTCTGAAGTATGAGTGATAAAGTTTAATATATTGTCTAAGGTGTTACTCTCACCTCCACAAGATCAAAGGGGTTTAGATGTCTCATTTTAAATAAATTATTAAGATGCTGTATGTGAGAATTTCCTAGAAAATACATATTTTACTGTCTTGATTTATAACTTGTCAAATGAGTTGCTTTCTCCCTTAAGCAGGTATGCCTTCCAACAAGTGGAACCATGAATTTAAAATGAATGTATACTTATATAGACACAGTTATTTTTTAATGACTATTGAATATTTCATGTTTGAAATGCTTGATTATGCTTAAGTACATGTCGGGTAGTTTTAACATTTGAAGTATATTTTCATAGAATTTTAAGTTGTTTTTATCAACATTTGTTGAATTCAGATTTTCTCAACTATTTTATTGAATAAAATATATTTTATTTTTAATCAATCTTTTGACTGGTAATTATAATTTAAAAAATTAAACCCTAAACTTTTATATAATGTGATTGACATGTTGATGAATGTGTGTGTGAATTATAGGGATTATTCTTAGTTTGCAAGAGACCTTTATGATAAAAGAGAGATTTACAAGCAAAAACAAATAAATTTGCTAACATGTATATTTCATATACCCGTGGGAGAAGCACAGAGAATGAGGAATTCTCAAAGAGGTGGCTTTGAATCCTAGCTTATATAACATCTTCAAATGACAGTACATTTCCTGAGAGGTGTCGGGCAGAGGAAAAAGACTTTAAGAATTGCAGGTGTAGTGACTTGGAATAGAACAAAGAACAGACAGAAGGGATGAGGGGAGGCAACCATGGGCTCATTTGAGTAGATGGGTTCTGGGCCAGTACAGTCCAGAACTGTAATGTGTGGTCACCTATTCTCCATGATAGGAGAATGTGAATTCATTTGTGTTGGCTGGAGGGGAGTCTTTTGTCTGTTTGAGTCTGTCTAATTGTAAGGTGTGGTTAGCTATTCTCCAAGGTAGGAGAATGTGAATTCGCTGTTTGAAGGGGTGTCTTCCATCTGTCTGAGTCTGTCTCCTGCCTGTAAGCAGGTAGCTGGATGGCAGAGCTCTCCTGCATAGGCCCTGTCTTCATTGCTTTCAACTCAGTGATCATTCCTGTTTGGGGGTGATATAGTCAGGTCCCCCACAGTCTTTTAAGAATCAATTCTGAGTGCCATTTGGATCCATCATGTCAGCAACAACGGTGGGAAAACCATGTTTTTATTAAAATCATAAAACTGTTTTGTATTGAAGAAATAAAAAGTGTGTTGCTCTGTCCTAGTTCTCTTGGTGTGAAGGACAATCAGGGCATGTGGCAGACCCTCCAGGATGCAGCTTATTATAAACATCCTTGTGTCCTCCATAGATGCAGGTGACTGGGGTGTATGGCTGGCAATGGAACGCTAATAAGTGTATCTTTAGTCCATTGTTTCTCTATTCTGAGATAGTTTTTGATATTTTATTGATGAATTCCCCAACTTGTAAATATTGAAACACTGCATTTACAATGTATGCAAGAATTGCAATGTGCAAACGATACATCTGAAGCAGTGATTATTAGCATCAGGGAATAACCATGATTTCAATAATGATAAGACTGAGAGGCACGCAGCAGGGAGTGCTTTGTAATAAATAAGTACATGGGAGTCCCATCTATCAATGGCCCTGGTGACATCTCGTCATGGTTAGCCTGAATTAATGAGTTTAATTTAAAATTTAATTATTAATTGATTTTTTTTTACCATGTTCTGCAAGGACCACCATACTGCTTACCAGTCAGAACAGAGATCTTTCAATGCTGTGTAAGAGTCAGGGCAGGTACACTAATGGATGTTGGCTGAATAAAAACTAAGGTGGAAGGAGGAATGACTTTAAAGACAAAGGCTTTTTCTACCTTGGGGAAAGCTTTGTCCCTCAGAAGATGTCTGGGGGATGCCTGGGATTAGGTGAGGAGACAGAAAAGCTCTGCCAACATCCAGAGGGAAGCAAGAAGCAATTTTCTGCAGACTGGAGAGGCTGGGGCCAAGGCTTTAGAGAAGAAAAGACACACACGTTATTTCATGCTGGTGTTGTAGGAGACACAACAACTGTGGCTGTGTGGTGCTAGTTAGGCTTAAGCCTTCAAGGATCTCCAGCCAGCAAAGACAAGAAGGCCAGAAATAAAAGGACCAAGACCCAAGAAGACCCTGTGTGGACCTGGCTTCTGGTACTTCAGAATTGTACCAGCCCCCCACCTCCAGCATCTTTGCCTAAACTTGTGAGCATCTTCGTGCATTCCTAATAGCAAATCTCCTTCTAGTCAAGCATCAAGAGGGCTCAAAGTTAGATTTAAACTATTTTAAACGGAGCCGGAAGATTATGTGTACAGTTCATGCGAACCTGCACTTTGTGGTATTTTCCACATGTGAATGCGGCCTGGGTGGGTTACAGAAACAGAGTTTGAACCCAGCCAGCAGCAGCCTGGCCTATGAGGCCGTGCAGAGTGACCTAGGTTATAGTGGACTAAAGCACCAGCTCTGAGCAGAGCTGGCAGTGGCTGACTCCCTCCCAACTTTAGAAGAGTTATTATTAAGTCAACTATATGCAAGAAAATAGGGTAAGGTGTCCTGTGGGCACAGAGGGTGAGGAGAGGAACCTTTAGATCCTGGTTTTTAGAAAGCAGCTACAAAACACAATTTGGGGACAACTCGGAGGCGTTTGTGTCATGGTGCTGACTGCTGCTGAGTCTGACATGCGACAGAGGAATGTCTGTGAAACTTCCTCCTGCTGGTTTGCATCCCCTGAAGTTTTATGAATAGTCACTTTTAAAACCCCAGTTTTTAAGGCACTCCAAACATCTAAAGTCATCAAGAGAAAAAAACAGGCTTTGGCAGTGTCTGACCTAGACAGTGTCTCTGGTTGGTAGTCAGGGAACGGTTGGACTGTTGCTGAGAGCCAGGAGTGTAGAGAAGTTAGTGAGTGGATTTAAGCTGAAGGCTAGAGAGTTGCTGAAATTCCCACAAGGTCTGCTGGGAAATGAGAAAAGAACAGCGTGTCCCATCTGCACCAAGAAGCCTGAGTTAATGCCAGTTAGGGGACATGCTTATGCCAAAGCGAAGTGTCTGGTCAGGTTTTCCTACGAATGAAATGGGATTACTAATGGGCAGAAAGGAGAGTTACAACCTGCTGAACTCAGCTGCCCAGGAATTCAAAACACTCCCTTTTATGCACTGGCCATTTCCCTGATTTGTGTGAGCATGGGACGGGGAAGGGGGTGAACTTGAGGCAGGAAGGGATCAGAGTTGGGATAAGCATGAGGGTAAGTCATGTCATAGCCATGTGGGGACACTCATTTGCCATCACCTTCAGTGAAGCAGGGAGTTACTACACAAATGGTAAAGGGCAGAACATAATTCAAGGAGGAAGCCAGGTGTGGTGACACTTGCCTCTAATCCTAGACAAGAGGAATTCCAGGCCAGTCTGGGCTACAAAGTAAATCCTTGTCTCAAATCAAAATGACATACCGACAGAAAAGTAGCAGGAACAGGCTGGTGTGTCTGGACTATGTGGTAGTAAGTATAAAGAAAGCAATGCATGCACACACTACTTGCCTAAGGTCATCATCTTGTCTGTGACGCCTCCCTAAGCACCCAGCATCCTCTCCTCTGCTTTTCATCACTGGTAGCTGGACTAGAACACCTGGATATTGTTTCAACCTGCAGATAACAGAAAGCCAGACTTTGGCGGTATAGCAGAAACGTGGGTGGCCAATCAAAAGCCATCCAAACCCTGTGCTTTCCTTTCCTGTCTTATAAAAGGCAGAATGAGAAAATTCATCTTCTCAGACTATTTGGTGAGGTATCTAGAGGTGGCCAGTGAGGTGGAGGAGATCCCTGGAGGAAGCACCTCCTGAGACCTGCATAAAACTAGGCTTTCACGGAATAAAAGGTTTGGCCTCTTTCCTGTCTTCCCACCTGCAACATGATAGCTGGAGTTGCCTTTATGTGACCATGAAAATTAAATTCATATGCTAAGGATGGAAGGGCCAAAGGTAAAAGGGTTCTGGACACTAACGGTGTCAGAGAGCTGCCACATTAGGTCTAAGCTGACAATTCTGATTTTATGTTATATCTGGAACCTTTCTCCTGCTAATCTACGGCATCAGTGAAGATCTATGCTCACCTGTCAGCAACAGAATATTTTACTTCTGTAGGTTCGTAACATGAAAAGTTTGGGGGCTGGGAGACGGTTCAGTCCATAAAGTGTATGTACTATGTATCCATGACGATCTGAGTCTAATCCTCCAAAAAAGCTGGGTGTGGTGGCACAAGTTTGTAACCCAGTGCTGGGGAGGTGGAGACAGGTGGATCCTGAGGCCTGCCGGCTGCCAGGTCTAGCCTAATCAACAAGCCCCAAGTACCAGAGATCAATCCCATCTCAGAACCCAACGTGGACAACTTCTGAAGAATGATACCCATCGTTGACCTCTGACCTCTGCCTCTGTGTCTCTCTGTCTCTCTCTGTGTCACACACACACACACACACACACACACACACACACACCACACACACAGAAGAAAGCAAGAAGCTTCATTGTCTTATTCCATAAGAACTCATAGAACTATTTGTGGCAGTCATTTCTCTCCTTCTACTGTGTGAGTCTTAGAGACTGACCAAGCAGAGCCGAGGGCCTTTATTGCTGAGCTATCTCTCCTGCCTGTGAATTCAGTGGGTCTCCTTCCGAGCATCATGCTCGCCTTCCAGACCAGAGAAGCTTGAATCACCAGCTCCGCTGTGGTACCTGGCCAGTCTTGGCAGCACGGTGGCTAGAGAGAAAACCGGGTAACTGGCTGTTCAACTTTTATGACAGGGAAATCAGTGTGGGCACTCAGTACTGATTCTCAGCCACCTTCCCCTGCTTCGCCCCGCCCCCGTGCCGCAGGCCCCGCCCCGTGCCGCAGGCCCCGCCTCCATGCTGCAGGCGTGGTTCTCTCTTCTCTATGGGAGAAAGCACTCCCTTACCAGTTAGACCGGAAACCGCATGGAACATGGACAGCGCGTAGCTGGCATGTTTGGATAATAAATACTTCCTTTTTAAATTAATGAGTAGGAAATGCCTGGGGTTCTAACTTCCTGAGTTCCAATAGTTCCTTTAACTGACATTTCCTGGGGTTCTGACTTCCAGCATTTCTAGAGTTCCCTTTCTGATATCAATCCCTGTCAGGCAGACCAAGAAAATCACAGCCGCACTACAGATGAAGGCCTGAAAGTCAGAGGTGGGATGGCGGGTCTATTTTATTAACATCTTCTTGTGATATGGAGCGTCCCCGTTCTATAATGTTCGGTTGAGTAGTTTAAAGCCCCTCACTGAACACACATTAGAACACTGTTTGAAATATTTAAAAAACATCTGGAAAAAAAGAATGCCCGGCATTCTAAGGTCAAATCCCAAGTGACTGGGAAACCTGAGAAGCTGGCCTGACCCCCCAGGGCATCTGAGGTGATGGCCAAGGACCTGTACTCCACTGTCTCGGTGCCCTGTGGGGTTGGAATCCCAGAATCACTAGAATCACTAGGCTTGGTGCTTAAGCCCCTTCTTTGGCATGGCTTGACAAGACTGCTCTCTAGGAGCTACAGTGAGCCAGAAATAAGTCTCTTAAACCCATGCTATCCGGTCAGCCAGAAACCCACTGCTACAGTGTGAGAGAAATATCCCCCACAGTTTCGTAGGTTTGGACACATGGTCTTGAACTCAGTGTACTGTTTTTGGAGATTGTGGAATACTTGAGGTGTGGGCACCAGTTAGAGGAAATGGGTCACGATATTTATAGATACATATGTAAATTAAACTATAACTATACAGTAAGTATATTTTATATATGAGTTATAAAATATAGTATATGTATTTTATATAATCATCATGGGCAGATCTCAGTCATTATTGTAGCTCACAGGGTTCACAGCCTGGTAGGACACTGACGACTCTTCCCCCAGCTGCCCGCACAGCACCTTCTGTACTATGAAAGCTAGACAGGAGGCAGGGAGCTTCCTAGGCAGGACCAGTTTGATTTCCCCATGGTCTGTGAGCCCATTGTGTGGTGTCACCAGCAACGTGGTCTTACCATTATGTTCTGGAAGGCAAGCGAGAGCAACAGTAGCCACTGGGCTACTGACACCAGGCTTTTTATTTTGCAACGTATGCGGCCTGAGAAGAGTGTTATCACCTGCATAAGGTAATCCACATATGCGATTTGTATATAAATGTATGTGACGCTTATAAAGCAGTGGGCTTCCACATGGCTTTTTCAAACATGCTTAGTATTAGTTATCCCTCCCTTCCACCCTCCACCCTTTCCTCTCATCCCTCCCCCTACTTAAACGTTCCTGCCCATTACTTCCCCTGGTAGTGTTTCATCTCTTAGCCTTGCCACTCCAGTTATATTTTCTCTTGCACTTGGTGGGGTAGACACACTTGCCAGAGGTCGAATTCTGAAGATGGTAGGCCTTGGAGCCACAGCAGCAGCACAGCGTGTGCATCCTATTTCGATGCTTTTTTTTTTTTTTTTTTTTTTTTTTTTTGGTTTTTCGAGACAGGGTTTCTTTGTGTAGCCCTGGCTGTCCTGAAACTCACACTGTAGACCAGGCTGGCCTCGAACTCAGAAATCCACCTGCCTCTGCTTTCTAAAGGATGTTGTTCCTTTTGTCATGTTTCTACCGGAGAGGCCAAAGAGACGGAGAGCGAGTGCAGGAACTAATGGCGCATGTTAGAGATGGGAGCCCGACAGCATCCCAACCGCATGCCTGACACCGAGACCCTTGATGCCATCCTTTGTCCTCTAAAGCACAGAGGGCAGCAGCAGTGTTGGACATGACTTTATTGTGATCATTCCATGGGACATGAGAGGAAAGGAAATGTGGCTTTCTTCACAAGTCCAAGTGCCCTGTGGAAAACCTGAGGCAACTGTTTAAGCACTCAGTGAATGAGCCTGTAACTCCCAAGAGCCACGTTGGATCTAGTCTTACACAGTCCAAATGTTACTGCCATGACTGTTACCTCAACTACATGCTGTCATCTTCAGTGTGTCCTCACTGAGCTCCGCCCTCCTGGTCCCCCACTTCCCGTGCGCCGAAGAACCTCGGTCTTCACAGTTCTGAGGTACACCATTCCACTATCCCAGCGCAAGCAAAGCATGCCTGCAACTGTCATGGAGGTCAGAGCACAGGCACACACAGATCTGTAGGGATGTAAGAAGTGCCAACTGGAAAGCAAAGAGACCGAGTCTCCTCCAAAAGAGCAGAGGGAGGCCCTTAAGGCGACTACAGCTCACACAGTTATGTATCCATGAAAACGATTTATAAATAGCTGCTATTAATAGTCAATGCATCAGCTTTCTTGGGCTCCAGATGTTGTGACATTTGCTCTGCACCTTCTCCACAGATGCTCATTATGCACCGTGCCTATTGACAGCCACATTTTACCATAAGGAAACAGACTCAGAGCGGTTGGGCACGGCCAGAATTCACAGTACGTACCATGGGCAGCTAGGACTCCTGTCTGATGGGTGGATTGGAGCCAAAGATCTAACTCTCCCTATATGGACCCAAGGTTGGCCTCTCAAAGAGATGGAAGCAGAGCCTCTATGAAGAATGGGCTGTTTCCTAGAACAGCAAGCACCTGCTACCTTCAAAACCAGTAGCTTTCCAGTTGCAGCCAATCTCCATCTCTTGTGTCCTGTTGGTCAAGGAACATCTATCTGTCAAGATGTCAGCCCTGGTGAATCTGGTATCTCCTGAGATTTGACATTGGCCCTCCAAGAAAATTTCCAGACTCTTTACGCTCACATGCCATTTTTTAAGGCCCATTGGTAATCAGAAAATACAGATAACTTTGCCATGAACGTTCAGCTAGTAATAAAGGGGTCAAGATCCAAACCTGAACAGTCCTAAGGGATGAGCTGGGCCCCCAGTTTTCCCATCCCAGTATAGAATGTAAGTGACTTCACAACACAGAGACAACTGGGTCAGAAGAGAAAAGTGACCAAGGAGCTGACTGAGCAAATCAGAAAAGCAGGGGAGGTTTAGGTGAGAGGTTTAGAGGTGCAGGCCCAACAAGCAGGCTATTTTCACTGAACACTGGGGTAGCCTGGGAAGGCAGCGTTGAAGGATAGCCAGGGTTCATACAAACAAGATCGAGAGAAATGTTCATCTACCTTTCCCAACTGCCTGCTACATCAAGTTCCTGTTTGTGTAACTTTGGAATGCGAGCCATTTCTGTGGCGTGCTCCTTGTGATTCTTAGAAGAAAATGAGATGCATGAATCAAGCCCTCAGAAGTTCCATCAGGCTCCAGACTCTGTGTTACAGATGGACCCAAAAGCCATGGCTGGAAAAGAATAAACAAAGATGTGTGCTACTAACTTCAACTGTGCTGGAAAGCTAATCCTCGGTATGGCAGTGTTGAGAGACAGGGCCCAAAGATCAAGATGTCTACCCTCAGAAATCAACCAATAACACCAATCACAAAGGGGGCTTGAGGACTGGAGTTTCAGCTCCTGACTTCGGCTTTTTACCCTCGTCAGACACCAGTGCTCTTGGACTCCCGGCCGGTTCATCATTAATCGCCATTCTTGAATTCTCCAGGCTCAGGACTCCTCCTGTGTCCTGCCGTCCTAGTTAGAAAACGATTGCCTATGCCTGCATCCTACAGTGCATTCCCTCTGCTGTCCCTTAGCAATTTTGGCATTTCAGACTTTAAATTGAAGTCCTTGATCCCGTTTGAATTGACTTTTGGTGCAGGGTCAGAGATATGAATCTAATTTCATTCTTCAGCAGGTAGATAGCCAGTTCCTCCAGCACCGCTTATTAAACAGGCTATCTTTTCACCAATGCATGTTTTTACTTCTTCATCTGTGTCTGTGGCTCTGTGAATTTGCCTCTGGGGTCTCTAGTATTTCCCCCTAGCCTGGGTGTCTGGTTTTCTACAAATGGCATTACATGAAATTAAAAGGCTTCTACTCAACAAAAGAAACCATCAGCGGAGTGAAGAGACAGCCCACGCACGGGATGGGAGGAAATCTTCGTTCCTTCGCTTCCTGGTCTGCTATGATGTGAACAACCTCCACATTCATTCCAGCTACCACGGATGGAATCTTGTTGCCATGGTGGGCTGACACCGTGAGCCAAAAAAATAGAAATAAGTAAAATAAAATAGTTCCTCGCTTCAATGATTGTGTCAGGCACTCTGTCACAGCAATGCAAAAGTAACACGGGCCTGGAACTTGAGCATGGAGCTGCCCAGGTACAGTGAGTTCTCTGACAGGACAAGGCAGACTCAAACTCCGAAAATCAACTCACACATCTTGGGGGTTCTTAATAGCATTAACTATGCAAACTTGGCTTGACTCTTATAATCAGTTCCCCGGGGGGCTAGGAAGTTATTCCATATTAGGATCCCTAGTAAAATGGATCTAATTTTACTCAGCTAGTGCCTGGTCCCAGGCCTGATGCTGAGAACAGAGAAGGAGATCCCTTCCTCCTGCTGCAGGTGTCAAAAGCTTGAGATCCACAACTCAGCACCATCAAGTCAGAGAGAAGAAGTAAATGCATGTCGCCTAGTGTCGCCAGCAAACTGAAAACTGCAAAAACCCAGCTAATTACTCAGGATGGGTTGTCAGACACCTCTGTGCGTCAGATTCCTGGGTGTCTGGGTGGCTATTTACATCTGAATTAATTTACACTGTGGGGGGTTGAAATAGGTTTTTTTTTTTCCTTAAAGATCCTAGCAGAAGTTACATTGTTTCCATAGCGTTCTCAGCACCCAGCACCCCCAGCACTCCCAGCACCTCCAGCACCCCCAGTATCTGTTCCTTAAGCTCCCCTGCCCCACAGGGAGCTGGAATACTTGAACTTAGAATTTGCACCAGCCTCATGGCTGGACCCACCGCTTTCTCCCGGCTCCCCACAATGAACCTGCCTTTTCCCTACATTCTCACACTGTATCAGTCTGAGACAAGGGCCCTAGAAAAAAATCCAGGTATTCCATAAAACTTGAAATAAAGATACCTAAGGGGGAAAAAAATCAAAAGGTTGTAGTTCTTTGTGTAGGGGTCTGAACCTGAAAAATTCTGCCTCCCTTCCACATTAACATGTCTTTGATATTACCATTGTTCAGATCTTGTTTCTGCAGCATTTTTAAAAATTGGTTATTTTATTTATTTATATTTCAAATGTTATCCACCTTTCTGGTTTTCCCCTCCACAAACCCCCTATCTCATCCCCCCACCCCCTGCTTCTATAAGGGTGCTCCCCCACCCACCCACTCCCACCTCACCACCCTAGCATTCCCCTATGCTGGGGCATGGAGCCTTCACAGAACCAAAGGGCCTCCCCTCCCATTGATGCCAGATAATCCTCTGGCATCCTCTGCTACATATGAGGCTGGAGCCATGGGTACTCTTTAGTTGGTAGTTTAATCCCTGGGAGCTCTAGGGGGTCTGGTTGGCTGATAGTGTTGTTCTTCCTATGGGGTTGCAAACCCCTTCAGTCCTTTCCCTAACTCCTCCATTGGGATCCTCGTGCTCAGTCCTATAGTTAACTGTCTCAGAGAATACTTCCTGGCTCTTACAATCTCGGCAATGTTCCTGGAGCTGTGTAAATGTGGAAGGAACTACACTAGGTCCTCCCCCAACCCCTCCCCTAAACAAAGAACTACAGGCAGCCATTGACCGCTGGAGGAGGGGAGTTCTCCTCTTCTAGGGATGAGTCCTCTTACCTGGTTGTCCAATACAGAGTGGTTATCCTTGAAACCATAGACACAAACAACAGAAACAGACTTAGCCAATTCCATTTGTATGTATTTATGCATACACATGGACACATATATGTATGTATATAACAAACACAATCAAAGAAAATAAGGCTGTTAACTTGAGGCTTGGAGGCATGGAAGGGGTTCAAGGGAGAGCAACTGGAAGGAGCTGGAAGGAGAAAGAAAGAGAATAGTGATGTAATTCTATTTCAGCTAAAGACATTTCTATAAAAAGAAAAGCAAAAGGAATATTAGGTAAACACTTAAGGTTTTCATTCTCCCAGAAAATACTCAGCGGGGCCACAGACTGTCAGGATCCTGGAGACAGTGATGACCCAAGGATGAACTCAAGGTGCCTGCCATTGTCCCTAGCTTCAGGGAGCCCCCAGCTGAACATAATAAACATGGGGACATCCAGAGAATATGGTAAATGTTCAGGAATGCAGAGTGATTTACATATGGCAACTAAAACAGGCAAAAGCTGTAAATATTTTTCCTGTAACAGTTCTCATCTTAAAAATACACACAAAGAGAAACACACACACACACAGTTGAAGTAGTCTTTATTAAAAAAAAAAAAAAAAAAAAAAAGAGTACTCGAAACTGTGCTAAGCTAGACCCATTTTTTTTTAATGTAAATCTCTCCACACTGTGCTAGGCTAGGCCCATTTTTTTTAAATGTAAATCTATTGTGGCCACACTTCTTCCTTCTCAAGATGGTGCTGCGGGCAGGGTATCTATGCTGATGACATCAAGCGTGAGCCTTGGGAGCTACACGCTGTCTTTCTGAGATATTCTGGTCACATCTGGACACTACTGTGTGCCGTTCCCGCACAGAATCCACTATTGTGCCTCTCCCCTTGGTGTCTGTGGTGCTGTGTTGACCCTGGAGGCTGAAGCCCTGGGTCTTGGGCTCTCCTCTATGGCTTCCTTGGTCCTGCCCAGTCTTAGACTCTTCTCTACCACTTACCCCTTCAACATGTGCATTCCTCGGAGGGCTGAGTGAATTCCACTGGCAGTGCCAGGCCTGGGCCACCGAGAGCATGGCCTCTACTCCCACACCAGTTTCCTATGTCAGCGCTGCTAAACACTGACACCCAAAAGATCTTTCTTCTCTCGTGGTTCTGGAAGCTAGAAATCTGAAGCCATGGTTAGCAGGGCCTTGCTTCCTCCGGAGCTTGTAGCAGCGGTCCTTCCCCGCCTCTTCTGGTTCTTGGAGCTCTTAGCCCCCCTTCAGCAATATCACATCAGTCTCTGCCGCCATCTCCATAAGGCCACTTTCCGGTGTCTCTGTGTCTCCTCTTTTCAAATGAGTTCACTAGTCAGTAGGTTTAGGTCTACCCCCAAACCCAGGATGAATACATCCCAAGGTCCTCTAGCCAGTTGTGCTAACTGTTTCTAAATAGGACCAGCTTCTGAGGCTCACCACTTAGCCACAGCACACCCTTGCTGTCACTTGCTTCCCAAGGAAGCAGAAAGTGTACCCTAAGGACCCCAGCATCCCCAGCACCTGGTGGCTACTGGGTAGACGCTGTGGAGGATCCAGAAGTCACTGAAAAGGTAACTCGTTCCCATGAAAATATCCTTTTCTGCCTGTTTCCTCCCTCCCCCAGCTCTGGAAGAGAGTGTTTCCCTTTTTCCTGTGTCATACCCAGAATTCCCTTTCACATGAACAATAAAAATTCTATAAACTGCACAGACCTAGCTTTGTTCTTGTTATATAAGATGCAAGTCTCTAGAAAGACTTCTTGTCTTTCAACAAACTGGCTTCCGAGACGAACTTAGCTTTTAAATTTTAAAATCTAATCTAGTTTGAGTGACCTCTGTGTCCCAGGCTGGCTCCACCTTTCCTGTGTAGCTGTCCAGAGTAACCAAGAACTGGGGGCTTCGGAGTGAAGACCAGGCTGCAGTCAAGCATTGCCAGTAACAGTGGTCCTTGTGGGCTAAGGGAGTGGATGCGTGACCCCAGGGGCTCTGTGCTCTGTCTGTCTGGAGTCACAGGATCAGCGTGACCTAGATGTTCATTACATGAGGGCCCAGTGGCTGGGGAGCTGGGACAACCTTCCTGACAAATCCTTGAAAAATAAATGTCTGGGATTTTTTAGAAAGGGGTGTGGTGGTTTGGATGACAGTGACCCCCATAGTCTCATCCATTTGCATGTTTAGTCCGCAGTTGATGAACTGTTTGGGGGTGTGTCCTTGTTGGACGAGGTGGTAAGTGGGTGTGTACTTTGTGGTTTCAAAAGCCCAATCTCTTTCTCTCTTTCTGTTTCTGTGTGTGTGTGTGTCTGTGTGTGTGTGTGTGTGTGTGTGTGTGTGTGTGTGTGTGTGTGTGTGTGTCTGTCTCTCTGTGTGCCTCTCTCTGTGTGAATCAGGATATAAAGCTCTCAGTTACTGCCTGTCTGCCTCCTGTCATACTCGCTACCATGATGATCATGGGCCAAGCCTCTGAAATTGCAAGCCAGGCCCCAGTTAAATGTCTTTTCTTATCAGCGTTGCCTTGGTCATGGTGTCTCTTCACAGCAATAGAATTGTAACTAGAGAAGTGGTCAGGTGTGATTTAAAGTGGGGGTGGTGTGGTGAAATGCCTGTAATCCCAGCATTGGGTAGGTGGAAGTCTTAGGATGTCAAATTTGAGGCCAGCCTGAGCTGTGTAGTAGGGATGGATGGAGGAAAAGAAGGGTGGGCATTTCAAGAACACCAAGGGATTCAGTGAGTGGTAGTAGTCGGAGCATGACCTGGGTGATTCTCCATGGAGGATCCCAGCGTAAGAGAGACAAAGCGTTGTGACTCAGACTAAAACAGAAAATGCTTCAGGAGTTCTCTCATGAGTTCATGCTTTATTGGTCTATCACAGTAGAGAAAACAGCACATCTGGGGCTCATTCCTGCCCTCTGGAGGCTGGTGGCAGGCTTAGCTGTGCCAGATAAGAATCCCTATTTTATCTCTCCCTGAGCAAAGGGGGGCACACGGTTCCCTAGGGCCCCGAGCAGATACATGTTATGCGTTGGTAAAGCACTGTTAAAATCACCCTAGTGATGATGGGAAGGTCTTTAAGCTCTTATCATAAATAGCCCTCTAGTGTTTGTTTGC
Organism: Mus musculus; assembly: GCF_000001635.26. Classification (NCBI taxonomy): domain Eukaryota; kingdom Metazoa; phylum Chordata; class Mammalia; order Rodentia; family Muridae; genus Mus; species Mus musculus. The sequence continues at coordinate 181,336,854 of NC_000067.6, read as the reverse complement.
CTGTAAATAAGCAAAAATATTGATGGCTGGAGCAATTTGACCCCTGTCACCTGTAAGACTCTCCCTTGCTGCCTGAACAAAAGGGGTGTCAGTCACCAAGCCAGCCTGATTATTCTCATGGCAGCACTGACCATCCTGAACACGTCGTGAGTGTCTTAGGAAGCTAACTACAGCTGCTTGCTCTAAGCTGTAGATGGAGCCCTAGCCAAGACTGACAGTGTATATGAGACTTTTTTCTACCACACGCTTTAATGAACTCTATCTGACCGTGCAACCCTGTACACCTAGGCCAGAAGAGGGAAGGAGCGCTTCTGATGGCCAACCAGAAGAACAGCTGTAACTGTAAGACCCCCGAAGCTGGGCCTCCGCTCAAGTCCCGGGATGAGCTGGCCAGCACCCCAATGACTTGAGAGAAAACCACACCTGATACAAACTGCAAGAGGCTTTATTATCATCTAACTGAGGACGAACTCCTTACACAGTGCAGGGCAGGGGAGTTCAACCCCCAGCTGCAACAGCAGGGGGCTTTTAAAGGAAAAGTGAGGAATTGGGAGGGGTTGGGAGGAGAGATGGGAGGAGTTGGGAGATGTCTGGCTACCACTCTTCTGGGGGGCAGGGGGGAGGGAGGGGTGTCCTTGGCACAGGGAGTCAGGCAAGAGCCTGGCTAGGTCTTTTTACAATTATCGCATCTCTGATTGTAAGGTATTGAAACAACAAAAAAAAGCTTTTTGCTGGCTATAGAGAACAAAGAGCGTCTTTCTGGCTGTATTTTTAGAGATCAGGGAAAACAAGTTTGGGGAATGTCTAGGGGCTTTACCTTTCAGGGAGAAACGCTTTAAGTTGGGGGGTCTCACATAACTGATGCCAAAAGGACAATAGTGTGATTGGTACAAATACAGGCTTGCATTTGCATGACAGGTTTTCTGTGATTGGTCCAAATGCCCCCTTCTCTGCCAACATAAGTAGTCTATTCAGACTTAGGAAGCACCCTCCTGTGTGGCATTCCTTAGCACCTCAATAAATGGGCCTAAGCCACTAAGCCAGGTTTCTCAGAAGATTAGTCTTCTAACAGGAGGTCTATGTGAGAACTGAAACACCAGGGGGGGGGCACATATGAAAGAAACCAGCTGAGACAGCTATGGCAGAGCGGTTAGCAGGCCTACGGCAGTGGAGCAACCACCTGATTGACAGCTGAAGAGAGAGCTCTGATGTTCAGCAAGCCAAGCCACAAAAGTGGCACAACAGCTGGCTTCACTGGCAGCTATAGAAGAGAGAGAGAGCCACATGACCAGCTGATGAGAGCAGCAGAAACTCCAGCAGCAAAGGAGTGTGGGTAGCAGCTTCCCAAACGCAGCACCCATGAGATCGGCCATAGTGACAGGAGACAAGCAGACAGTTTGAAAGAGAGAGCCAGTGCAGAAACAAGGACTGCAGATGCAGAAGGAGGCAGGAGAAGAGAAACTACACACCTTGTTCACCAGGAGAATCCTAAAGAACTGTCAGTCTCTAGGACTGAAGACCCTGGATATCCTTCGCACAGGAGCTCAGGAAGGTAGAACACCAGCCTTGGATTGTCAACTCTACGCAGTTGACACCTAGAGAGCCCAGGGCCCCATGACCCTGGGCCAGCCTGAGAGCTGTAACACTAGAGAACACCACCTACTGCTCTTGCCTGCCAGCTGCCACTGTACTCTGCAGATAAAAGCCAAAGAATGCAAAACCTCCCAAAGGTAGCCCTCGCAGAGCCTCTCCTTGTCTGCTGACAATTCTTAGCCCAGTAGAGAATAAGGACACCAGCTGCCCGATTGGTAACACTCCTGTTCCTAAACACGCTTGTTGGGAACATAACTTAAAAACCAATTCGTAAGACTCAAAAGCCGTTTTACGTGACTTGAAATCATATGATGCCTGAGCTTGCCACCAGGTGGCTCTGATAAGAGCTAGACCTCAGAAGCAAGCCCCTGGCAGGCCACCTGGCAGCTTAGATAGGAGCTTACCCACCCCCACTTCACTCACACACACACACACACACACACACACACACACACACACACACACACACAGGCCTTGATATGCTAATGAGCTAAGCCCAAGGTGGTGTTTGATCTGCTGGTGAACCAGGACCAAGCTGTGAAGCCTGATAGGGCAAAGTTACCTCCAGAGTGAAGTGATACAAAAACTGGACGTTTGGGGATTGTCTCTGGGATGGCACTACCGTGCTCCCAAGACTCAGCTTCTCTGACCACTTTGTTGATGCTCATCAGCAAGAGAACCTGAGACTTTGTGTTTGGCCCTAGCTTCAGTGCCCACTGAACTAAACTGAACAGTGGCACTGCCACTGAGCCCACACAGGCCCACCTGTCAGCACCAGCCTAGCTGTTGGCCTAGATCTCAAAAACCTCCTGAGACCTCCACCAGTACCATCCTCCCAGCCTGTCATAGCTACAAGACTTCACGATGGGCATGAATCAAGCCTGAAACTTCCAAATCATGCTCACCAAGAAGATTCCCCAGTGAAACCTTGCAGTGGCATTTCTGCCCAAATAACTGCTCCCACCGCCAAGACAGCTACTTAACTTGTATATTATCATGCTATTAGAAGAAATGTTTGTGTGAATAAACGGAGCATATTCAAAAGACAAATCTTGGTTGGACATCGTAATTGCTGCGAATCTTATAGCCCAAAGGCAAGGTTCTCTGCAACATTCCTTGAGCAGTCCTTCATAAGACTGATGCAGAGCCAGGATACATGGCATTTCTGAGACGTCCATGGTCTTACACTGGGGAGTGTGGGGGGGGTATGGGGGGTATACCACACAGTCACTTATAATTATGTCATGTGGTGGTTTGAATAAAAATAGTTCCCAAAGGCTCATATATTCAAATGCTTGGTCCCCAGCTGTGGGTGGAACTGTTTGGGAAGAATTAGTAGAGTAGGTGTGGCCTTGTTAGAGGAAGTGTGTCACTGGGGGTGGACTTTGAGGCTTCAAAAGCTCAAGCCACTCTCAGTAACACAGACATGCTCGTGCACATACACACACACACCCACACACACCACCTTGTGGACCAGCTGTAATCTCTCAGATACTTCTCTAGCACCATGCCTGCCAGCCTGCTGCCACACACCGTGCCATGATGATCACAGACTCTAACACTCTGAATCTGTAAGCAAAGAGTCCAATTGAACACTTTGTTTTAAAACTTGTCTTGGTCGTGGTGCCTCTTCCCAGCAATAGAAAGGCAGCGAAAACATGCCACACACTAGGACTAATTCCAAAGAAACAAAGCACTTCACAAAGAAGAAAACTTTGTTTTCAATTTCTCAAAGACAAGTTAGAAATGCTGAGTCATGGGGGGTGAAATTAAAATATAGCAAGTGGTAGATGTGTCTGTTGATCAAATTCAAGTTTTTCGATCCTGAGGGCTGCATATGTAAATATTTCTAGCAGTCAGTCTTTGTTCTATGACAAAAAGAATCAGCATCCCAAAAAGGGAAGATTTTACATCAGCTCTTTTCTCTGCCTTTTAATGAAACATTGTGCTCTGACAGAAAGGATCTGTGGTGGAACCAGTTATTTTTTTTTTCTAGTTTCTAAACAAGATTTAAATGCACTTAAGAAGTACCTAGCTGGCTTAAATATGATCGAGCATAATAATATCTCTGAGTCTCCCATTACTCTAAAGATATTCAAGGACAAGTTAGAGCTGTGTTGTTTATGGGCATTGTCTATCTCCATCCAACAGAAACTTGAAGATTTTTTTCCTAATGTCTTTTCTCTGTATGTTATAACTCTTAAAGGGAATAACTGAATAGAAATACAGAGGAGAAATTATAATTGCTTTTATAGCATTACAAATAAAAGTAACACCAGCAATAATGATGTGCTGAAAATGTCTCTTTTTAAAAAACTATTATGAATTTCTCAAAGAACCATGTAGTGAGTGTAATTACTTCCTGGGGTGGAGTTATAAGTGAGGCAGACACAGCTGTGAACAAGTTGGACACCAACCAGCCTGTGCTAATCTGAGGGACACACTGGAGTAGAGCGTGGTCCCCCATTGACTCACTTCCTGTTTGTTCTTGCTTCACACAGTCTCTCTCTTGCTTTAACCCTTCTTATCCCAGCTTCCTTCCTTTGAAAGTGAGCTATTGCAATCCACCCCCATTTCACGGGGGTTTGCCACTGAATGCCATGGAATTAGCTGAAGAGCTTTTCCCAAGAATAGATCCCTTCAACTCCACACCAGCCCTCTTGAACAAGAATCTCTGGGGTCGAGTCCCAGCCAGGGTAGCTTTAAAATGCTCTGGTTAGGAATCACTGAACCAAACAACCCGGTCTCTAAGCTCATCCTCTGTCAAAGTATCACATTCCTGGCTGACTATATGGTTGACCCTCTCTAGTCCTCCAGTGGACTCTCCTGGTCACCCGCCAGCCTGGCTTGATGCATCCCCTCCCCTGGAACCTCTTCAAACACGTATTCCTCTCTGACATATGCTCAAAATTTTCTAAAATTCAAATCCTGCTTCATACCCTGCCTCCAGAAAGCCTTCTCTGACCAGTTGTGACTGTTCACTGCTAGAAATGTTTCCCAGCCTCTGAGTTACCATCTGGGATGGGATGGTGATTTGAATGAGAAATGTCCCCAGCTGTGGTGCTGTTTGGGAGTGTTCAGGTGGCACAGCCCTTCTGGAGGAAGTACTGTCAGTGGGAGCAGCCTCTGAGATGAAAAGCATCAGACACTTCCAGTCCACTCTCTCTACCTCATGCTTACCGTTGAGGATGTGAGCTCTCAGCCTCCTGAGGCCACACCCGATGGTTGGTAATCTTGCATCCATACCAAGCTTCCTCATCACAATGGACTCTTATCAGGAGGCATGAGCCAAAATAAACTCTTTGTTCCATAAGTTGCTTCTGTTCACCTTGTTTTATCCCAGCAACCATCGATATCAGTGGTTTGATATATGATACATATCAAGATAAATATATCAGGATATAAAGAATGCTTAGATGGACTCATGTGATTTGAGTAATTTCTTTGGAATGTAAGCTTTAAAGAAATATGTTTTAATGTTCTATAATCTGCTTATAGAGTCCATCAATGCTCCAGGTCATTGAGATATGTCATGAGATATGTCATGTGTGTTCTTAAGCTCTATCACCTTGAACACTTGTGAACCCCAGAAACACATCAGCTGAGGTCACACAGCCATGTGACATCAAGAGAAGGCAAACTAGAGATGCCTTAAAAACAAGTTGGTAGCTATATTAAGGAGGGAAAAGTGTGTATGTATATGTGTTTGTGTATGTATGTGTGTGTATGCGTGTGTATGTGTGTATGTGAGTGTATGTGCATGTATCTGTATGTGTGTATGTATATATGAATGTGTGTGTTTGTGTATATGTGTGTGCATGTGTGTGTATGCATGTGTATGTGTGTCTGTGTATATATGTATATGTGTGTATATGTGTATGTGTGTGTTGTTGTTGCTGTTATTCTCCATCTTTATACAATATGCTTGCCATAGACAAACCCTATGGAAGAAAAGCCCAACCATATCCGTCCACACATGATAAGAAAATGCTCACCATAAACCTTGTCAATACACTAATAGACTTTAAGGACTAACCTCCTGTGGCTACCTATAAAATTATAAATAGCAGTTAAAAGAAGTAAATAAACTCAGGAATGGGCAGAAGAGATATCAAGACAGGACATGGGCACCTCAAGCCCTCTGAATACCAAAACCAAATGTGTTAAATTTTGAATGATAAAGCAAAGATGCGTGAAAGAAAAGCCACCTTCCCTGACCTTCTCACAGCTTGTCTGCTTTTTAATTTAATGTTTCTGGTCATTGATCCTATATGATGCACATCCACCTGTCATTTACAGAGATAAATATTTAATATTACAGCCACACACTCCTAGCTGAGTCTGGAAATGTGAAGCAGGAGTTGTACCTTCAGCAACCTCTTCTCAGCCTCCAAGAGTCCTCCTCCTCCTCCTTATATTTGGATATAAACATTCTATGCTTCAAATTCTAAACTTGAGGGGACCTAAATGCCATATCTGGAGGTACTTAGCAAAGCAAGTGAACTAAACATGGCCTTGCCAAGTCATCTCCCAAGAAAAGGAAAACAATGTCTGCCACCTCTGAAAAGCCAGTCAGGCAAAAACAAATTCTGGACCCACACAATGACAATTCCTTTGTTCCTCCATGACATAAACCACAGGCACCACTTTCAAAAAAGTAACACAACTTGCTTCCCTTAAAAGGGAGCACATGAACTTGGTAGTGGTGGTGGCGCACGCCTTTATTCCCAGCACTTGAGAGGCAGAGGCAGGTGGGTCTCTGTGAGTTCGAGGCCAGCCTGGTCTACAAAGTGAGTTCTAGGACAGCCAAGGCTACACAGAGAAACCCTGTCTCAAAAAATGGTAGAGGGTGCACATGAGTACAGTCCTTCATAGTCCCTTCTCAAGAGCATTAAGCAATTTGTTATGTGTGTGAGTAGTATGTGTACCAGTCCACTAGCCAAACTATATAGTCAAGCTAATTAGCAGACCAAGAGACCCACGAAAGCCAAGAGTGATGGCTTGTTAGTGTTTTCCCTACAATGAAAAAAAAAGTGTGGGGGGTGAGATATATATATATATATATATATATATACATATATATATATGTGTGTGTGTGTGTATGTGTGTGTGTGTGTGTGTGTGTGTGTGTGTGTGTGTGTGTGTGTGTGTGAAATATGAAAATATGGTGCCAGGATTAAAGGCATACACCACCACCACCCGCCAGGTATCAAAAAATCTGGATATGTCATGGAAGGAGAGGAGAGGAGAAAGGATATAAAGAGAGATTGAGGGGGAACAAGGGAAGATTAATGGGTGTCAGAAGGCCAAACATCACATTTTCTCTCATGTGCATGAAAGCAGGAGGAGGACTATTTGGGGAGGAGGGATCGTCAGAAGGAGAACAAGGGTAGGGCAGGTGGTGGTAGGGTAACCATGAGAAAAGTATGAAAATATCACAACGAAGCCCGTTATTTCATAATCTACCATCATTTTTAAAGGGAGAACAAGGAAGATTGAAGATGATATACTACTGGTAGTTCATCTTTAACTCCAGCACTGAGGCAGGAGGACTGTGAGTCCCAGACCACCTTTGGATTCATAGAAAGACCCTGTTTCAACTAATAAACCAACATGAACAAAGCAGACTAAAAACAGCTCCTTCTGTCTCTGCAAACCCCACCAAACCATAAAGAAGACCCAGAATGGGGCAGAGTCAGAAGCAAATGGAAAGAAAACCTAGGCAGCGGGTGGATAAGCTAAGAAAGCTGACCCCTCAACAGGTCCCTGGGAGGGGGCTGGGTGTAGGGCTCGAGCATGGGGGTCTGCATGAAACTCTAAGATGCAGTTGGATCCCAACCCTTCCTTCACCCAGTGCTACTCTTCATTCATCTCTGTTAGAGGCCCAAGGCTGAGTCTGGGGTGTAAAACACTGAGGTACTGGGTGTGGTGGTGAGAGATAGCATATTAAAACATACATAGCAGGTCTATACCCTTGAGAGCCACCTCTACTACCCAGGCCTGCTTCCACTCACTTCCGTGTATTAGGCAGACATTACCCTGTAGACAGGATATGGGAGGCATCTTTCCTGTTATAAGCTGGTCCAAAGATAATGATCTAAAGACATTGACAGTAAGAAAGCCCCACACGGAAATGTTCCAGCCAGATCACTTCAGTGGACCACCTTCCACACCTTACCCAGCACATGTGAATCCCCGCTAACCATAAGGAGACCTCTCTCAGACATACAGAAAGGGACCTAGGTCAGGTGAAGGAAAGAGGGGTCAGAACAAACAAGCAGAAAACGCCAAACCAGAGGAGGCAGGATTTATGGGGAGACAAAAATAAACCCTAAAACATCCCCCATGTGCTAAGGAACGTAAAGTAACATGGCAGAAAGAAAATCTCAGTAGTAACAAGTTAACATTGGAAAAAAGGAAGAAGAAAAGAAAAAACTCTCAGAAATGCAGCCAAAGAGTCTATGGGAAACTTGAGAGCGAAGAGAAAGAAAAGGTAAGAAAACAAAAACAAGACTGTTCACAAGCTCCAACATCTAAAAAGAACGATTTAGCATCGTGGGCTGCTCTCTGCTCATTTTGTGAAGAAAGGGATCATTGAGGTTTCCCAGGATAGCAGACATGGGGTTGAACATTGAGCTAGCCCTGTGAGGCTCCCAATGCAACAGTCGAAAATAGAAACATACACTGAAATTTTACTCCATTATGAATAAGGGATAATGCTACAGATGTTCTGAGAAAAGAGGGGGGTCAGCAAATTTCAAAAGATAAAGCATGAAAAATAAAAGAAGAGAGTCATACATTGTGGATCCGACCAGAAGCCCTAGTGGGGCAGAGGGACCCCTTGAGTCCAGAGCTTAGGCTACCCTGGACAACATAGCAAAACCCTACCTCAAAACAAGTCAAGATTTCTTCTCAATTGCAGCACTGGGAACTTGAGAATAAGTGTGCCTGGAAAAATGTTTTGTAATCCAGACTTTATATAGTCAAGCTAAAATGAAGCGAGTGGGCGGAACAAAGACATTTATAGACATGTAAGATCTCCAAACACTTCCTATGCAACCTTTCTGAAGGCGGTGCAAAGCATTAAAGGATGCGTGCATCCCACCAAAATAAGAGGATTGGCAAAGAGAAAGGTTTCTGAATCCAGGAGACGGGGAGCCAGAAGGGATTTGCTGAGGGGTGGGGAGGGATGCATGCTGGGGTGCTGGAATGTTCTGAAAGGCCCACATGTCAAAATATTTGCTCCCCAGGTCAAGTGCTATTGGGAGACCATAGAAGCTTTAAGATGTGGGACCTCGTGGGAAGTCTGCAGGTCACTGGGAACATGCACTCAGGGGGGAACTCCAACCCCTTCTTCCTTCTCTGTGTGTCACAAGCTGACCATGATGTGGAAACTTCTACTCTGTCTTGCACACTCACCGTGATCTGACCCTAGATCAGAGGCCTAGAAGCAAGGGATCCTATAACAAGCATGAACTGGCAACACCCCCACTGTGTGCCCAAATCCACCTCCTCTCATTAGAAGCTGACTGTCTTTGATTTGTTACAGTGATGGAAGGTTGTGTAACATGGTGGGGCGTTACCTGCCCGGGCTACAGCTGGTCGGGACACTCTGGAATCATCAAGACAATAAGACTGAGAGAAATGTGTTGTGTGTTTAGACACTAAGAACAGATCAGTGTCCTGGCTGGATTTGTCACCTTTGATACAAGCCTAGACACATCTGAGAAGAGGGAACCTTAACCAAGAAATAGCCTCCACAAACTGGTGGGTCTATGGGACATTTTTTTGATTAATAACTAAGACAGAAGAGCCCAGCACACTGGTAAAGGGGTTGCCACCTCTGGGCAGATTTTAGATGGTATACGAAAGCAAACTAAACAAGGTATGAGGGGCAAGCCAGTAAGCAGTGTTCCTCCGTGGCGTCGGCTTCAGTTCCTGAATCTAGGTTCCTGTCTTGAGTTTCTGCCCTGCTTCCCTTGGTAATGGACTAGAACATGCAAACTGAAATAAGCCCTTTCCTCCTCAAACTGTGCTTGGCTAAGCATATTATTACAGCAATAAAAGGCCAAACCAACAGGGGCTGGAGAGATGGCTCAGCTGTTAAGAGCACCGACTACTCTTCCAGAGGTCCTGAGTTCAATTCCCAGCAACCACATGATGGCTCACAACCATCTGTAAAGGGATCTGATGCCCTCTTCTAGTGTGTCTGAAGATAGCAACAGTGTACGCATATGCATAAAATAATCTAAAATAATAATAATAATTGATGATAATGATGATTACCAAGACAGGCAATAGGGGGTGAATTAGAAGCAAACATAAAGGCAGGTAGGGCTAGAGACACGAGTTCAGTTCCCAGCACTCACACTGTTGACTCACAACTGTCATAACTCCAGCTCCAATGTATCTGACGCCCTCTTCTGGATCCTACAAGCACCTGCACTCACGAACACGTGCATGGGAAAAGTGCATACTAAAGTAGGGATCATAATGTCTAAAAACATCCCAACCCCTGGAGAAATGACTTCAAGAGTTGAGCCAAGTTTGCATAGTTATTGCTGTTTAAAAAACCCCAAGATATGTGAGTTGATTTTTCAAATTTGCTCTATTCCCAGTTAGCACCTCTCTCTCTCCCTCTCTCTCTCTCCCTCCCTCCCTCCCTCTCCCTCCCTCCCTCCCTCCCTCCCTCCCTCCCTCCCTCCCTCCCTCCCTCCCTTCCCCATTCTCCTTCCCTCTTTGCAGATACGTATGTAATCTCTCAGCTGCTGCTCCAGCGCCATGCCTGCCTGTCTGCTAGCATGCTCCCCTCCATGGTGATCATGGACTCTAACCCTTTGGAACTGTGAACCCCATTAAATTCTTTCTTCTATAAGTTGTCTTAGTTATGGTGTTTCTTTGCAGCCACAGAAAACTGCCTAAGCTCCGTTCTTTCTTAAGTGTCTTTTGTAAGCGCTGCTTTAACTAGCCAACGTGCCCTGAGGAAGAGAAGTGCCTTCCACAAACTCCCGTACGTGCACACTTGTAGAATAATAGAGACAAGATTAGCAGCTGGCCCCACTGCTGTTCCAAGTGCTACACACTTATAGGCAGACTCTCAGAATATTGCCTCAGCAACTCCTTGAATAACTTCATATTAAACAGTTCTGGCTGTAGGAATGCCTGGTTTCTAATCAACTGCAAGATACTATTCCAATGAAAGGGACTCCTACCTGATTAGAATTTTAAAAGCCAGGAGACCAGAGATCACTTATTTTTGAGAGAACAAAACAGTGATTCCGTCTGCCATGGCCAGGAACCCACAGGCTAGCTGTTCCTAACCATGAGTCTCAGAGAGAGACTAATGATGCAAATATGCCATTAAAACATACCCCCTAAAATAAAACCCCACATAACTTCAGTACATGTCCAGGTCAGGACACATGTAAAAGTGGCCACAGAAAGTCCTGTCTACAATTATTTTTTAATGGAAACAGTCCAGAAATCCTCCCTCATTAGAATATGCCTTATGTGAATAGTAAATAGGAATTTGTAACAGGGACGCACAATAACCGGGTGACTCGGAAGGACAAATTATCTGAGTGGGAAACGCAAGTTAGAAAAAACACAGACCTTATGCTTCCACTTTGCACAGTCTAATGACATGCAAAACTATGCCACAGATTTTTTTTTCAGGAATATAGCAAGCAAGCAAACAAAAAACAGTGTTTGAAAAGGAAGTGAGCCGTAAACTCAAAATTCAGGAGACTGGCAGTACCTGAGGAAGAAGATGGAGTTCTGAAGGACTCAGGGGCAGGAGGTAATGCCCAACACACGTCTCCTCTATTTGAAACCTACACGCATTGCATCTCACAACTGTTCTTCATGAATATCTAATCAAAGCAATTAAGTGGGGTGGCGACTAGGGGAACACATGGTGACTGGCTGCCTCAGCTTCCCACTCTTCTTCTAATTCTTATCTCACTGGAAATATTTTTTTAAAAATTAAAGCAAAAGTGAGCAGTGGTTTTCTTGCTAATCAAATGAGTGCTGACAGGCTGAAGAATGACATAGGATAGGATTTAGGGTCTATTCAAAGTCAAGGAGAGGCAAGGACCCCAACCCTGGTTCCCACCAGGTTCATTAGACCAGCTTAGCTAAAGAGAGACTTCCGGGCATGAGTCTCTTCCTCCAACTGATCACTCCTGTGGTTCTGTATCTAACTAGAAAGTTGTCCTTCTGGGAAAACCTTGAGACAAGTGGAGGTCTATGCAGGAAGGACTAACAATGGGGTTGTGGTGGGTTTTGCAATGTAGCAGTCTGCCTGATTCAAGTTGTGCATAGGACACATCTGTGTGTCGCATAGTAGACAGAAGGAAGCAAGACAGGGTCTTCTCAATGTCTGTTCTTAGAGCTATGACCCCAATAATATGCAACCCCAAGTCAGTTTGAAAGCATCTGCCACGATAAGAGCCACAAAGCAAAGAGTATCACAGTAGAGCTGACACTGTGGCCATGAAGGTGTGGCACTGGTCTGTCTGTAGTTTCTCTCCCTCTTTCGATAGCCTTGAAGCTGCTTGGAAGACAAAGGAAGAAGCAAATCATTCAGAGTTGTATTATTTCACCTGAAAAGACTTCAGAGAAGTGGCACCCAGTCAAATTTCTAAGTTAATTAAAGTCATTTTTTTTTAAGGCAGAAGGTTAAGCAAAAGCTAAGCTGTTGCTGGCATTCTGTAAGGCAAGTGAATGACAAAAGACAGAGGAGACAGGAAAGGGAACGTGACTTGGTCTCAACAGTGTCAGACATAGGAGGAGAATGAGACACAGGATAGCACTTTATCAGCTCATCCATTAAGCACCTACTGTGTGCCAAGCATGGGGACTACACCTTAGCAAGACGTATATTGGTGCTGATTGATGTGAGGGAGAAGTGGGAGCTGCCACAAAGACTTGGAAAAACCTTTCCAGGAAAGCATGATATACCCCAGGCTCTGAAAGGTTAGCAGCCAGGGGAGAGAGCCGAGTCTTGACAGTGGCAGATTCAGTCCTAGGAAGACAGCACACACACACACATACACACATACACACATACACACACACACACACACACACATACACACACACACATAGAGGGGAGGGAGGGGCTGGGGATAGTGAGTTCTGGCTTCATATGCTACCTGACTCAAGGCCCAGTAGAAAAACCAAAAAAAAAAAAAAAACCAAACAAACAAACAAGCAAAACAAAACAAAACAAAACCGTATCTTTGAAACAAAATTTGAGATGTACCCACCCCACTTGTTTCCCATAATGCATTGCACCTTTTCAGTGCCGTTCAGTTTGTGAGGTCTGGTGCCAATAGGGCATGGCTCTGGGTACACCATCAGACAGTGAATATTTAAGTCCTCATTACAAGGCTCTTTACAAGGAGAAATACACCAGGGAAAGACGTGGTTCACAGCTCAGGTTTACATACCAAGATGTGCCCCAACCGCTGAAAACTCTATTTTGGGGAATCTGTTTTCTTGCCTGCCATTGTGGAGGAAAACCTCTGATGAGATGAATCAGCTGGACTTTTTCGATTTCCAAATCTGCTCACACTGGGTGTCAGGGTCATGCATAATAGGGGACATGAGGGATGAGGACATGGCTTTGGGGGGGGGGCTGTCTGCTCCAGTGACACTGCTCTGGTTCTCTGAAACAGAATCTGTCAGAAGCCAGGTGAGCTGTCTATGTCTAGGTATTGTTACACATTTATTTGAGCTATAATTATTCCTTCTTACACTCAGAACCCAGTCTGGTGTCAAGCGAAATGGGACAATTCCCCTTAGGCATATGATCTGAGCAGTTAGTGGGATATGGCAAGATAACCCTGACATCTGGTGCTTAGAAGAAAGTCTGAGGCTCATGATAAATTCTCCAACCTTGAATCTGACTTTATCAAGGCAAACCAAATGGTGACGCCTACACCCAACTCTATTCAGTGCCTCTGGTCATGTGGGTCCATTGTGTGACTTCTTATTCTCTTCAAATTGGCCTTTAAGTTCTCCTTCCACCCTGAGCTCACTAGGATGAAAATGCTGGGTTGTCAAAGGGAATCAAGGAGTGGGAAGCCAAGAAAGTCTACAGTGCGATTTGCCTCAAGGTCTGTAGGAGTGGTGAGGGCCACTCCATCCAGGGGAAGTGCTTTGGAAACAATAAAGGAGTCTTTTCCTCAAAAAACTGGTATCAGAGCTGAAGCTAAGTCGTTGCCTATTTTTGTCATCTTTACAAAAGGAAAAGGTCTAGAGAGATGCTCAGTGGATAAAACCCTTCCCATCCAAGTGTGAGGACCAGAGCAAAGCTAGACACCACAGTGCACATCTGTAATCCCAGTACTCCTACAGCAAGGTGGGAGATAGACACAGAGGAGTCCTGGGAGCTCATGGGTCAGCTAGCCTGGCATAAACAGTGGCAAACAGTAAGAGGCCCTGACTCAAAGAAAATGGAAGATGAGAATTCATATTCATGGTTGTCCTCCTACCTCTATAGCTCGATATAGTATGTACATACTTCTACTCTTACATGCAACTATGTGTGCACGCATGTGCACATGTACACACATGGGGCGAGGGAGAGGAAGGGAGGGAGAAGGAGGGAGGGTGTCTTAGTCAGGGTTTCTATTCCTGCACAAACATCACGACCAATTAGCAAGTTGGGGAGGAAAGGGTTTATTCAGCTTACACTTCCATACTGCTGTTCATCACCAAGGAAGTCAGGACTGGAACTCAAGCAGGTCAGAAAGCAGGAGCTGATGCAGAGGCCATGGAGGGATGTTCTTTACTGGCTTGCTTCCCCTGGCTTGCTCAGCCTGCTCTCTTATAGAACCAAGACTACCAGCCCAGAGATGGCACCACCCACAAGGGGACCTCCCCCCTTGATCACTAATTGAGAAAATGCCTTACAGCTGGATCTCGTGGAGGCATTTCCCCAACTGAAGCTCCTTTCTCTGTGATAACTCCAGCCTGTGTCAAGTTGACACAAAACTAGCCAGTACAGAGGGAGAGGGAGAAAATGTGTGTTTAAAGATATTAGACCGCATGGGGTATATACCTAGAGTCCCACTGCTTGGGGATGTGAGGAAGGAAGATGGTGAACATGAGGCCAATCTATACAATATGAGAGTCTATCTCTAAAACAAAACCAAAAAAATATATATTGCTATTGCTTGAGATCTGGAATGTCCCTCAAAGACTCATGTACTAAGGTTTGGTCCCAGGATGTTGAGTGGCAGAATCTTTAAGAGGGGGGGCCTAGTGGGAGGTCTTCAAGTCACTAAGGACATGCCCTTGAAGAGGCTCGTGGGATCCCAACCCCTTATCTTCCTCCTGTTCTTGTACCTTACCTATGGGGTGAACAGCGCTGCTCTAAAAATCCCTCTTTGCCATAATGTGCTTGCAACCAAGAGCAAATAACTATGGACTGAGCCCTCTATACCTGTGAGCTAAAATAAAACTTTCCTCTTCACAAACTGGGTATTTGTTACAGTGACGGAGAGGTTACTAACAAAAACATACCCCTAAATGGTTTTCTACCACACTCTGCCAACTGTACCTAGGACAGAGGGACTTTGGAAGCTTTGATTGACAGTGAAGGGCAGACGGCCATCATCAGCACTTGCCTGTTTATGAAAAAGAATTCTGAGAAGTCAGACCCCTAGATGCATAGACCTGGACTGTGCAGTACAAGACACAGCTCAACACAAGAGTGACAGAGGGTCCCATTCTATCAAATCAAGTGTAAACTACTTCTTTCTTATTGGGGCCCATCTGGGAGCCCCCTGTCAGAAAACATGAAATCGCCCTGTGTGTTTTGTTGAAGATTCTGTCCTATCTGTGGGAAGACTCTGGAGACGCCACTCATAGCAGAGACGTGAAGGGAGCAGATGGCCGTGAAGTGGGAGGCTATTCTCAACCCGGGGCAACAGGAAGGCTGTAAGGCAGAACCCAAATTTAGTTTGAAACCTGGTGCCCAATGGTGCAAATTTAGAAATTCTCTTGAACCATCTGGGTTTTTTAAAATAAACACCTGTCTGTCCAATCCTAGAATGGGAGGGGCTTAAGGTCTTAGTTCTCTACCCCTAACATAGCATCTAGTACCATCCTTGGTGCCTCGTGGCCGAGGAGAGGCTCAGCCATGGAAGAACACACACGATAGTTCCCAAAGGCCTCAAAGGTCTGCACAATCCTTTTTATTCTGACTTCTCTTTTGTTGTTCTTTTTCCTCACAGTGTTTGAGAACTGAGACTACCATGCGCGCATGCGCATGCACATGCGCACATACACATGCTTGAACAGCACTAAAAATGTTCCCGTCTCTCTGTTTTCTAGTGTCTTCCCTTCACCTTCTCTGACGCTGGTAAAATTTGTCTGTGATCCATAAAGTATCAACCCTTTACCCTCTATGTCAAGTCACCTCCCTAAGTATTATGGAACATAGTGTCTCTACCAAATAAATGAACACATCGGACTCTGAACTCCAGACCTCCTTCACAGCCACATCGTATGGTCTTCAGACCTCTCCCACAACATTTGCCACGAGCTACTTGTCTTAGTTAGGGTCACTATTGCTGCAAGGAAACACCATGACCAAAAGCAAGTTGGTGAGGAAAGGGTTCTTACACTTCCACCTCACAGTTCACCATCAAAGGAAGTCAGGGCAGGAACACAAGCAGGGCAGAAACCTGGAAGCAGGTACTGATGCAGAGGCCGTGGAGGGGAGCTGCCTACTGGCTTGCTCTTCATGGCTTCCTCAGCCTGCTTTCTTTTTTTTTTTTTTTTTTTTTTTTTTTTTTTTTTTTTTTTTCCTTTTTTTTCCTGCTTTCTTATAGAACCTAGGATTACCATGGGCTGGACTCTCCCCCATCAGTCACTAGTTAAGAAAATGCCTGACAGCTGGATCTTATGGAGGCATTTTCTCAATTAAGGTTCCCTCCTTTCAGTGTCAAGTTGACCTAAAACTAGGCAGGACACTACCCCAACCTTTTACCTTGACTGAAGATGATCTAACCTGACCAACTGTTTCATTCAACTCCTCATCCCTTGGAAAAGGAAGTGAGGTGGGCAGGAGTGAGGGGTGGCAACATGGACCCAGAAAAGAAGTGACAAGTCAGGTCTTCCTCATATGTCCCCTTCTCCCCACCCTGAGGGCTTTGTGAGTTTTCAAGGCAGTATGTAAATACACTGAACATATTGCTAACACTAATGCAAATATAACATTGGTGTTAATTTTTCCAGAAAAATACCTTAATTATCGGAGAAATTATGTCCTCAGTGATTCTGTCAAATGAGCTGTCCCTCAATGGCACAGCCATTACATCTAATCCTGGAGTCCCCTTTCCCCCAAACCCCCTCCCACACCCCTACCCCTGTGCTCAATAGCAGTTTCTGTTCCTCTCTTTTTAGGACACCCTTCAGTCATTCTCTCCATTCTCTATGCCCTGAAGTCAACCCAAACCCTGTCTGTCTCTTCTTCTAAGACCTTCCCACTCTGTCACTTTGGATGCCAGATGGGATCCGACATGCCTGACGATGCTCCTTGGAGGAAGGTAACGTGAGGGGGCAGAGAGCATCCTTATGCCTCACCTGCGTGGCCCTGGGAGAGGAAGGAAAGCAGACTGGCTAGGAAGAGGCCAGGGCCACTCTTCATTCTAGGGCAGTCCGTGGGATGATCAAGAGCAGTCCCACAGCCTGCAGAAATGGGTGGCTTTAATGTTCCTGCAGCATTTAGTCTGGGACAGCCTGGGGGAAGCATCGCCTCCAGAGAAATGGAGAAACAGACTTTGCAACATAGATACTAGGTCAAAAGGAAAGACAAAAACACAGAAAGAGAGGGAAACTTGGCTCCTGCCCACACCATTCCCTGAACCAGTTCCAGCCAGCCTATAACCTAAAAGTATGAAAACCAAAAAGTTTTAAGAAAACACAGAATTTATGATGGAAAAGAAACCCTATAAAGCAAGAGACAAGTAAGTTGGAATATATTAAAATGAAGACATTTTGTTTAGCAATATCAGGAACCTCTGTTTGGGGGCTGGAGAGATGACTCAGTGGTTAAGAGTACATGCTGCTCTTCCAGAGGACCCGAGTTCAGTTCCCAGGCAGTGGTTTATGACTGCCAAAACTCTCAGTTTAGGAGATCTGATGCTCTCTTCTGGCCTGTTTGTGAACCAGCATATACAAGGTATAGACACACACACACATAAACAAAAATAAAACTTTTCTTAAAAAAAAAACAAACTTGTTTTAATCATCATAAGAGAGAAAAAAAGATAATTAAAAGTACAAGAGCCAAAAAAGGCAATAAATAAATAAATAAATAAATAAAAGCAGGCAGATTTCTGAGTTTGAGGCCAGCCTGGTCTACAGAGTGAGTTCCAGGACAGCCAGGGCTACACAGAGAAACCCTGTCTCGAAAAACCAAAATTAATTAATTAATTAATTAATTTAAAAAGTGCTGGAGCCAGTTCTAACACATGTAACTCAGAAAAGATGCTCACATTTAAAATCCCACTAAAAGCAAATTAAAACTTCGAAACAACACAGAACCCACTATCAAAAAAGGGCAAGAGATTTGAAGAGGTGTTCGCAAGAGAAAGGACACAAATGACCACCAAACTTAGCCAGATGTTGGACACCATCTATGGCAAAGACGAACCCACAAACCACAGTGAGTTTGCACTGCTCGCTCCCTGCATGGCTGACATCAAACATAATGCACAAAACGCAACAGTAGTTTACCTGTGCAAACAAGGCTGTGCAGAGGTAGGAAAACTGTTCCCAGTACCAGCGACTAAGCTGAATACCTCCCCCCAACTTGTGAGCCAGAAATTCTACTCCTGGAGAGTAGGGTGGAAGTATGGAGAGGTGATACCACACAACTACAATGTGCCCAGGAAAGATATGTGCAGGAATGCTACAGTAGCATTATCCATCATTGCTGTTAAGAAATAAGCATCTAGTAGGAGGATCATAGAGAAGAAATACATTGGGATATGTTCCTTCCCTGGCACAAAATAGTGGCATGGAGTGTACCAAGGCTGGCATGACAGTGTGGGTGAATTTCAGGATACCATGTGGTGTTGTAACCAAAGTTCAAAACCAGATGAAACAAAAATGTAAAGTTTAGGAAGGCACACTTAAGTGGTAAGACTATTGTGAAAACAGACGGATGTGATTATCATTTAAGATGGATACTTGTGGCTTTTAGGCAGATGGCTGTCTTGGGATGCTGGCAGGGGTCTTGGTGTCGGTGGTGCTGGGGACTGAAGCCAGGGCCTCAGACGCTCTAGGTATGTGCTCCACTATGGAGTCCAAGAGTCTGCTTTTGATCTGAATGTCTAATAATAATGTCAAACTTCCTGTTACATTTTATACATTTCTCTCAACTGTAGATACATTTTACAACTTTAAGGGGGAAAAGGAAGAAAGGAAGGAGGGAGAGAGACACAGGGAGAAGGGGAGAGATGGAAGGAAGGAAAGAGGGATGGGGAGGGAGAAAAAAGGAGAGGAGGAGGGAAGAGGGAGGGAGGGTGGCAAGGCAGGCAGATTTGGCTCCTGGCCCTAAAAGTTCTCATGTTCCAACATAGGAAATAGATGGTCAGTCATAAACAAGATAGTTTCATAACATGATAACCCATGTTTATCTTTTATAAAATGAACTAGGAAACAAAAGGGG